>NC_091744.1:68251916-68436916 GCF_043380555.1 Nothobranchius furzeri | reverse complement strand
CAGAACTGAACGACATGCGTCTCTCTCTCTCTGTCAGCTAACTCATAACTTTATAGTTTTGGTCCATCATAAGTATAATTTATTAACATTTTAAGTTTCCTCTTTGTCAGAGCTGACATTAGAATCCATAGTTTTCTCTGGATTAAGCTACCCTGACACCCTCAGCTGACGGCACTTGGTTTGGCCCCCCCAAAAAAAACTTTCTCACAAAAATGACTTTAAAAGCCTGAATAATTCATGTATGTGTAAAAAAAATGTTTAAACGAGTTTACCTTATGTTTCTCTAAACATTGAGTCATGGGAGTCTAACCTGCAATTTGCTCGTTAAGGCCTAGCAGTCACATTCTAATAAAATTGTCATTCTTCTAAATTAAGCTTTTTGTGATCTTTATTATTATGGTGTCTTGAACATCTTGTGTTGTTTGAATTACGTTTACTTTAGTGGTAGTTTGGTTAATTTAATAATTAACTGAATATAATCTTTCTTCTCTTCTACATCTTTTTCACAAAGTAAAGTCCAAAGGCAACTCCAGTGGCAATTCCAGGTCACAGAGGATCAATGCTGGACAACATAAGAATAAAAAACAGGTTGTTCTTTTTTTCCCTTTAATCCACTAGAGGGCTCTGTTGACTTGCATGTTGTGTAATTTTTTTTGTCCATCCTACTTTCTCTTCACATTTTAAACAAACTGAATGTATCAGTGTTGCTGTGTAAGTCCATTTTAAAAATGTTATGTTTTAGGTTTATATAGCAAATGAAAATATAAGCAGGTTTGTTGCATTTCTGTCTGGCTCTGATTGGCTCTATGTGTTCACAGAATGCTGGTGTGGAAGGTAAAGGCACATCTGGATCTCCATTGGACAAAGGGTCTGACAAGAGCCCCACAAAAGTCAGACAGCCACGCAAAGTTGACCTTCGAGCGCGGTACTGGGCCTTCCTCTTTGAGAACCTGCGTCGGGCGGTGGATGAGATTTATGTCACATGTGAATCTGACCAGAGCGTCCTAGAATGCAAGGTTTGTGTTTGCAGCAGCAACAAACTTATCCTGATGAACTTTAAGATAATTTGGGACACATTATGAATGGTGCAGAAATTTGGGGTGAAACTGGATGTCTTATGATTTTTGAACACTAGAGGGTGCCATTGAGATTATTACAAACTCACATTACAATTAAATTCTTGGGTTCAGCTCATGCCAGAGGGGTTTGATGAGAGCTTGTTGGTGAGAGGGTCAACACAGCAGCTCCCTCAGCAGGCACATTTGCTTAAATACATTTTATGCCCGAGTTGAGTGTTTTTAAAAAATTTATTATTTTGGTTTTTTTAAGCATTTTCTGAAGCAGGATTTGACTAACCTAAACACATCTTTGACACAATTGTGCATTTTAAAGTCCATGTAGGCTTTTGTTTTCTTAAAGCAGTACCTGTGACATTCCTTAAACATTCTGCTTGTCCTCTTCTATTGACTCTTCTGCCACATAAGTTGTGTTCAACTTGGTTCTGGTGGTGCCCTGTGGTCCGCACCGTAGCCTAGTTCCCTGTATTGGGATCAGCATGGTTCATTGTCACAGTGAGGCTCCCTGTAAGGTGTGTGTTTCTCTCTTTCTGCCCCCCTCTTTCATACCACCGAATGGTGACAAGATGGTGGCGCGCACGAGTGCAGCGGCTCTTAGCTCTCCAGTTTGGTGCTTGTTTTTATTATCTTAACTGTGTCCATTTAAAAATTTCTGCAACGCTAACATCTATCACAGCCGACAGAACATAATCGACGTAGGTTTCAGCCTCAGGTTGCCTGTTTCTGGCAAATATCAGCACACACACAACATCCCGGAGGACATAGCGAGACTGCCGGGGTCTCCGTGGATGGTATGCCTGCCTAGCAAGCGCAGGAGGCAGCGGAGGGAAAGAAAACAGAAGAGGGGGTGCTGATCAGGCTCGGATGTTATAGGCTACGTAAACCTCACCGGCCAGCACTCCTGAGCCTTTTCCTGTCTAACGCCAGATCCATCAGCCATAAAATGGACAAACTGGAGCTACAGATAGCCACAACGGGCTTTGCACGGAACTGCAGCATTATTCTTATCACGGAGTTGTGGTTGCACCCGCTGATCCCCAAATGACTACAGGCCTATTGCACTTACGCCTGTAGTGATGAAGTGCTCATCAGAACCTGTCTGCCTCCCACTCTGGACTCCCATCAATTTGCATACAGGGCAAATCTTTCCATCGAGGATGCTATCACCGCTCCACACTGCGCTGAGTCACCTGGAGCACCGAGGAAGCTACGTGAGAATGCTCTTCTTGGACTTCAGCTCAGCATTCAATTACATCATCCCGGAGATCCTGGTCCAGAAACTGTCTCACTTGGGATTTGTACCTCCATTTGCCTCTGGATTAAGGACTTCCTGACAAACAGACCACAGTCTGTCAGACTCGGCCCCCACCTGTGCAACACCATCACTCTCAGCACCGGGTCTTTACAAGGATGTGTTCTGAGTCCCCTATTGTTTACACTCTACACATCCGACTGCTCCCCGACCCATCCCTCAAACACCATCTTAAAGTTTGCAGACGTCACCACCGAGGTTGGACTTATCTCAAAGGGGGGTGAGTCGGACTACAGGGATGAGGTCAACATACTGACTAAATGGTGCTCAGTAAACAACCTTCAAGTGAACATCACAAAAACTAAAGAACTTGTACTGGACTTCAGGAAAGGTAGAGCAGACCCGGCCCTACTTTACATCCACGGGAACTGTGTGGAGAGGGTACACTCCATGAGGTTTCTGGGAGTGCAGATATCCGATGACCTCTCCTGTACTGCAAATACCACGGTGGTGGTAAAAAAAAAGGCCCAGCAGTGTCTCCACTTCCTTTGAGTGCTCAGGAGGAACAACTTGGAGGAGAGGCTGTTGGTGACATTTTACAGAGCCACCATAGAGAGCGTCCTAGCGTACTGCATAACAACGTATGCAAGGTGCTCAGTTGCAGACAGGAAGGTGCTGCAGAGGGTCATAAATACAGCCCAGAAGACCATTGCCTGCTATCTGCCGAGCCTGGAGGACATTGCAAACTCTCGGTACCTCAGCAGAGCTGGCAACATCATCAAGGACTACTCCCACCCCAGCAACCATCTGTTTGAACTGCTACCGTGAGGTCGAAGATACAGGTCACACAAAACTAGGACAAACGGATTCAGGAATAGCTTCTTTCCCAGGGCAATCACCGTTGTAAATAAATACAAAAAGAAGTAGAGAGGAACTGTGTACATATACACTGGTCTTGTGCAATAACAAATGGTACACCGTATATTGTTACTATATTTATTCGGCTGCTTTTGTACACCCTTTGACTGTGTTTTTTTTTAATATTTTTCATATTTATATAAATTTTTATTTTTATTTTTTTTTGTATTTTGCACCAATGAGAGTGGCACTCCAATTTCGTTGTACTTTGTACAATGACAATAAAAGGCTATTCTATCGTTCTATTCTATCTCTCGACACACTAATGCTGCCTAATGGGCACGAAGCTGGGTGCTGGACATAATCCCCTATCCCACCCAGCTTGGCCTTAATGGACACTGATAAATGATGAAGTCATCTGGAGAGGAAGCAGAGTGCTTTGATTGCCCTCATTCGCAATCCCCATGTGTGGCTGTTGGTAGTCTTCGTTGTGTACTCTCACACAAACAGACCACCACTTTTCACTTTAAAACTTAACATCATCATCGGCGTCAGGAAGCGATGCCTAAGTATCCGCCAAGGCTGTTACTGTTGGAAATCTTTTTATACTTTTAGCCTCTCAAAGGGGAATAATTCTCTTAGCAGAATGGATCATACGTTTTATTATTAATGCAGATGGTTTCTCAACTCAGGGAAAAGTGGGACAGGTTCTCAGAATTCCAATCTGACCCCAAGGTTTCATGCAATTTAAAAATAAATTGAAATACGTTAGTTTGGGTCTGAACTCGTTAAAAGGACAAATACAGAAGAGTACGTTTATTTATTTGAGGTCAATAACTTTCACCTCAGCTGAACGTGGCTTTGCTCCTCATGGAGGGGCAGGATACCTTACTTTATGGCAAAACCTCTTGAAGGTTAAACAATATGCCCTTTGAACAATAGGCAAGCTAAAGTTGTGTAGATGTGGCTTTTGTTTAGTGTTGGTTCATCTCTCATCTCGGCCTTCATTACCAAATAAACACCAGCCCGTCGCTGCGGTTGACCAGAAGACTCGCTGCTGGACACATCTTTCACTGGCTTGACTCGTCTATTAACTAAAAGCACTGTGAAGCTTTACTCTCAATTACCACTCCCTTCAAGCTCCCCATCAATCAGCTATGTCTGTTTCATTAGAGCGCTGAGGGGGGGACCACTCCTTCTGCATAGCCAATATTGCTTCCCAGTCCACGTGCACATAATAGACCTTTCTTGTGACAAATTGGTCTTCTCTGTTCTTCCTCAAGGCTTTCAGTGAAGTGTTTACTTTTACACAGCTTCTGCTTTCAAGATAAACTATTCATCTCTCTGAGTTCCCCTTGTCATTTTAAATGAATCAAACAAATGTGGACTGAGGGTAGGTGTTTGAAATTCACAAAATCCATCCATCTAGCCATCCCTCCATTCATTCTCCTCTGCTTTTTCTGAGTCGGGTCGCGGGGGCAGAAGCCTAAGCAGAGAAGCCCAGACTTCTTTCTTCCCAGCCACTTGTGCCAGCTCTTCTGGAAGAAAACTAAGGCATTCCCTGGCCAGCCGAGAAATAAAGTCCCTCTGAGTGGGTCCTGGGTTTTCCTTTAGGTCTCCTATCAGTTAGAAGTGCCCAGAAAACCTAACCAGGGAGGCATCTTTCAGATGCCAGAGCCACTTTAACTGGCTCCTCTCGATGTGGAGGAGCAGCGGATCTACTCTGAGCCTCTCCCGGATTACTGAGCTTCTTACCCTATCTCTAAAGGAGAGCCCAGACACCCTGTGGAGAACTCATTTCGTCTGCTTGTATCTGTGATCTCATTCTTTCGGTCACTACCCAAAGCTCGTGACCACAGATGAGGGTTGGAACATATATTGACCGGTAAATTGAGAGCTTTGCCTTCCAGTTGAGCTCTTTTCACCATGACAGACCGGTACAACGCCTGCATCACTGCAGACGCAGCGCCTATCTGCTCATCAATCTCCAGCTCCCTTTTTCTTATCTGTTCTGGTGGCCTAAGGATCAGGTCTCTGCTATTTGCAGATGACAAGGTCCTGTAGGATTCATCAGACTGTGATCTCCAGCTTTTGCTTGAGCAGTTTGCTGCAGAGTGTGAAGCAGCTGGGATGAAAATCAACTCCTCCAAATCCAAGATCATGGTCTTGAGTCGAAAAAGGCTAGAATGACTTTTCAGGTTCAAGGATGAGGTCCTGCCCCAAGTGGAGGACTTTTAAGTAGCTCAGGATCTTGTTGATGAATGAGGGACATTCACAATAGTTTATCTTTTATGACTTTTAATTTTTTTATCAAACTTTTTCATTTTAACTGACGATGAAACAATTTTATACCTAATATTCATCTGTAAATAAGTTAACTATTACATTTTTGTATTCATTACACTGTGTGTAGGAGGTGTTGATGATGCTGGACAACTATGTTCGGGACTTCAAAGCTCTTATAGACTGGATCCAGCTTCAAGAGAAGCTAGAGAAAACGGACGCCCAGAACAGGTGAGGCGTTTTCCTGCTTTAAATCACTCCCTGTGGTAGCCTGGTCCCCGGCTTTGAGTCACAAACGGAACAAATCAATAGTCTTGGCTTTAATTCAAAGCGATCCACAAGTTTATTGGGTTCTCTTTAACACAGTGGCCACTGCAGCCATAAATTGACAAAGAAATTTAATTCTGTGTCGCCTCCCTATTTGTTGATTTAAAGCATCCTGTTAATCAATAGGACAAAGTGAAACCTAATTTTATTCATTCCAAACATTTAATCGATGGTGTCAAATATGCAAGTGAACTTTCTGTGTGTTTAGCTGCAGTGAATCATGTTTAGTTTTAAGTTATGCATGGTGTGTGACTTTGTTCAGACCCACTTCTTTAGCCTGGGAGGTGCGGAAGATGTCTCCTGGACGTCACGTGATGCCAAGCCCCACTTCAGACAGAATAGCACCTTCTCCGGGTGCACGGCGCAACTTCAACTTTGGGTAAGCTCCTTCAGCTTTTTTGTAAATCCATAGTCGACCTCCCAGTATCCATCATCATGCTCCGTGGTGTTTAAAAGCTTGCAAGGAGCAGATGATATCTTGCGAGGCAGCCGATAATTGCCGATGATGAAGCTTCTGTTTAATGCAATTTGTTGAGTCTCCCACTCTCCAGCCACAAAATCAGTGGAAGGTGTAGACGAAAGTGTGGGTTGAAGATTGCTGAAGCATTGGTTCAATATGTGCACTGCTCTGAAATCTGATGCTGCAGGAAATGGATATTGATCATGACAGAGGCCTGTTGTACAATACAGTTGCATGCTTTCTGAGAGTGGAGCTCACTGGGGTGGGGCAGATGGACTTATCTTCAGCAGGCTGAAGTGTTTCCAACAGTCAGCAGCACGGTGGTCGCTGCTCAGAAATGAGATTTAATCAAATTTAAAGTTGTGCTTGTATGCAGGATGGATGCCACCATTTGCTTATTCTATTGCATGGTGTGTGTGTGTGTGTGTCTGTCTGTGTTCTTGGTCAGTGGTCCTCCATCAACGCTGGCTGCAGCTCGGCTCTCCCACACTGGTCCCAGCTGGGCAGACAGAGTAAAGTGCACTCAAGCCACCCAAAGCTCGAGTCAACCGACCGCATCCCCAGCAGAAAAACCCAGTAAGAAATGACCCATACATCCCACCCCACATGGATGCTCAAAACAAAAAAAAAAAACATGGTTTTATCCTGTTTACACAGTGAATTATGTGTCTCCAGGTAAAAAAGATGCAGAAGGCTGGGAAACTGTACAGCGCGGTCGCACGGCCAAACCTCGCTCTGCTACCATGGTTTCCAAGGTCGGTCCTAATCTGGCTCACAACGCTCCAAAACAGGACTTCGTCAAGTCCAACTGGTCACGACAACCGCCACAGGAAGAGCGGCAGCTGCGGCCTGAGCGTCCCCTCAACACAAACGAGACCCAGCACGATCCTGAACAGCTAGTCCCCGCGAAGCCAGCCCCCCTGAAGGAGGCCGAACATCCAGAGAATGGACAAATAATGGAGGTACTAATGTTGAGTACCTTGTGACATCTTTCTGCCTGAACAGTTCCTGGATATCAATTATTCACATGGAGCAGTGTAATTCTAGATAGTTTTATCAGCCACATTTGTTTTTGTTTTGGCTCCATGATATTAATAGGCAGGCTGTCCAGACGGGCAGATCAGCCTTGAAACAATTGATTGTGTGCTGACATCTTAGAGGCAGAAAGGCCTGAAATAAATGCTGAAGACACCTGACACAAGTGTGTCACAACATTCAGTTGAAGTGAAAAATACAAATCTGCTGACCATAGCTGGATGTTGTAGAGCATGTTATTGCCAGTTTCCCTGCATGATTTGTGTTTTTATCTGATTTTAATTTGGATTTCTTTTAAATGTTGTCACAAACTGCTTGAAATATGCATGTTTTTAATTGGGTTTGCATGTGTTTGTGTGTGTGTGTGTGTGTGTGTGTGGGTGGGTGTGTGATTGGTGCAGCCCCCAGCAGAGAGTGCACAAGCCTCAGAGCAGTGTGTCGACGCATCCTGTGAAGATGTGCAACCCTCCATAACATCCCTTACTCCATCCCAAGCCCCAGAGTGCACCCAGTCCAATGCGGCAGCCCTCCCCACAGACATTACCATATCAGAGCCGGTCACATCTCCGCCCATTACAGCATCCGTAGACCCACACCAGACGGGTGGGCTCGGTACTCCGGTGGCCTGTGGGGATGCCGAGGCCGAGGGGGGCGCATCACAGGGCATGGCAACATCTGCTGCAGGACAGGCTGAGACTCCCATGGCACCGGTGAAACTGGAGAGCGTGCTGGACCCCACAGAGCTTTCCACTGTGAGTGCTGAGAGATGGAGGGGCGGAGGGAGGGGATGGTGGAGAGGGTAGGGATCCCCCTAGGGCTATTCAAAGCCTAAACAAAGTCAGTCTAAAGAAACCTTCAGACCAAATGTGCAGGCAGGGCCGCATAGCTCCGTGTAATGTTGTTATAGCAGCATTCACTGTTAAGAATAGCTGTGACTAGATGGACTTTGTACTCAGCTGAGTGTTGCTAGTGTGTTACCCCAAAAGTAATCACTCACATTTGTTAACAAATAAGTTCAGGAAAAAACAAAATGGAAATCGAAAGTGTTTTTTAGGTAATTTATTTTTTTTGCCCACTGTGCAATATTTAAAGCTAGCTTACGTCAGAAAGTTATTTTGGAGTAATATAAAGGATGTTAATATAAGAAGGGTTTATTTTTATTAGTTAAAGAGCAAGTCACCCCCTACAAGAAACTTACTTCACTCCCACTTCATGTTTGAAAAATGCAACAAATGCTGTTGCTTGGCAGACCGAGAGGGCGGAGCCGCTAACAAATACACACACACAGGCTCACAGTGGCATAATGACATCATAATGTACCAGATGACATCATAGCATACCTCTTATCCAATAGCGGTGGCAGATTTAAATTCAAATGCAGTGCAGAATTTTTCCCTGACGACGGCGCAACACTGACAGTTTTAGGCAGAATATTTGAATTTTAACCAAGATGCACTGAACTGCCAAATTATTGACTACACGTGTCTGCAGCACGATTAGACACTCCTTTATATAGTTTATCAGCAAAAAAAATGTGATTTGGGGGTGACTTGCTCTTTAAATTCCACTGAAACACGTATGACAAATAAATACAACCTCCCTAAATGATCAAATTTTATTTTATATTATTGAGTATTTTCCTGATTATTGCAGCGTTAAAAAGTTCTTTAAACCGTTTCTGAGAGCAGTAGCCTCCTTCCTTACCAATATCTCCTCATCCTCACTGTAAATGTGTCCTGCATGTTGTGTCTTGTGGTGGTTGTGTGGTACAAATTGAAGTTGATGATTTTTTATGAATCCCTACACACACACAAGCACTCTGTTATATTCCGGCTGCTTGGACAGTGTGGTGGTTTGAATAACATCTCATGTGCTCTTTCATGACTGAATCTGTGTTCAGCCTCAGTCCATGGCAGAAGTCCTGGCCAAGAAAGAGGAGCTGGCTGACCGACTGGAGAAAGCCAATGAAGAGGCCATCGCCAGCGCCATTGCCGAGGAAGAGCAGCTGACCAGAGAGATTCAAGCGGAAAATAATGACTTGGAAACTGACAACGAAAGTTACTTCTCTGTAAGATCAGCCACGCTCAGTTTTACTTGATGTTTGATGAATTCTCTTTTTTCTTATCTATATATGACTTTCATGTTTTTTTCCTTTATTGGGAATTGACTTAAAGTATCATAACTTTACTACAGGGTGGCATCAGTGGTGGAAGTTACAGTGGGAATATGGATTGGAGCGAAATGTTGGCTGATTTTGATGGTATGGAGGACATCTAATGCTTATTTTTGGAAAGCCAACACTCACATTACAGCCTTACATTTTTTGGTGTGTGTACTGCAGCTCGGGAGTCGTGGCGTCAGAGTACCTCCTGGGGTGACATGGTGGAAGAAGAACCTTCTAGGCCTCCTGGACATGGGATCCATATGCATGAAAAACTATCCTCACCATCACGCAAAAGGTACCTTTTAGCTTAGTAGTTTTTACACCTGTCGATTTTATTTTTTTTAACTCTGCTGTTGTGAAAAAGTTCTTTTAAAGTAGAGTTTAAACTAGAGATATCCCATATCGCTTTTTCATTCAAATCTGATATTCTGATATGGTCTAACTCTTAATTTCCAATATAAACTCATATCAACATATGTGTGGTCTCCCCTCTCAAAAAAAAAAAAAAAGAAAAACAGAACAAGTTTTGGGTATAATCACTTATCTTCTATCAACTGTAAACATTATTTGTGCAAAGTACACTTTATTTAAGCTAGGCCAATTGCGTCAAACAAAAAACTCAAAAGCTAGACCTCAGACTTGTCATTTTTTGAGTGAGACCAATACCGATAATTAACTATATTACATTTTAATAACATCCTTTAATAACATATTTTTTACAATTTAGTCTGAGAATTTTAATGTTGCCTGTTGAGGTGGCTCGGGCATCTGGTCAGGATGCCTCCTGGACGCCTCCCTGGTGAGGTTTTCCAGCCACGTCCAACCGGGAGGAGGCCTAAAGGTAGACCCAGGACACGGTGGAGGGACTATGTCTCTCCCCTGGCCAGGGAATGCCTTGGGATTCCCCCGGAGAAGCTGGCCCAAGTGGCTGGGGAGAGGGAAGTCTGGGCCTCTTGCCTTAGGCTACTGCCCCTGTGACCCGACTTCGGATAAGCGGATGAAAATGGATGGATGGATGGAATTTTAATGTTTTAAATATGTTTAAAGAGTAAGTCACCCCCTACCAGAGTGTCAAGCCCGCAATTTTGGGAATTCCAATGGTCACACAGGAAGCGCCGCACTGCTGAGCGCTTCATGGAAAGTCGTGTGATGGTCACAACATCACGCGGGACTTGAGAACAGGAAGCGGAAAGTGATTTCTTTGTTTTTACGTAATCAAACTTGCCATCGTGTTTTGTCTCTAATTAATAAAAAATGGATAAGTATGCTATTAGAATGTTTTAAGATGGTTGTGTTTTGCCATAAAGCCGTTCCACATTGTAATGTCTGTTAAGTACTCCACAATGTTGAAAACAGCCGCGCTTATCTTCAGCGCCTCGGCGCAGACCGGCGCTTCTAGGATGCGGCGTTGCGCTCCCCGTGTAGCCACTCTCAGTAACTATAATGGCTTCTTTTTAAAATGACAGCACGGCACGTCTGTCTTCAGTGTGCCCCAGGCTTTACTCCACCTCCTGTTTGAAAAATGCAACAAATGCTGTTGCCTGGCAGATCGAGAGGGCAGAGCCGCTAACAAATACACACACACAGGCTTACGATGGCATTGTGATATCATATGGTACTAGCTAACGTCATAGTGTACCTCTTAACTAATAGCGATGACAGATTTAAATTCAAATGTAGTGCAGTTTTTACCTGAATAGGATGCAACACTGACAGTTTTAGGCAGAATATTTAAATTTGAACTAAGATGCACTTAAGTGCCAAATTATTGACTAAATGAGTCTACAGCACGATTAGACACTCATTTATATAGTTTATCGGCAAAAAAAGTAGATTTGGGAGTGGCTTGCTCTTTAAGTTTCAGTTTTCCTTCTGACTGAATCGCTGCTGCAGCTTGTAGGTGTAGACTCAGTCATCCTGGACATGATCACCCTGAGAGTTTTAGCTGAAAACAGCTGGACTTTTCTGGTTATGTTGAAGACATTTTGCCACCCAGAATGTCAAACAGACTTTTAGCACCAAGTGGGATTTAATACACGTTCTGCACATTACTGATGGAGTGATGGTAAACAGATTTATTTTCCCGTTTTTACCAGAACCATTGCAGAGTCAAAGAAGAAACACGAGGAGAAGCAACTCAAGGCGCAGCAGCTGAGGGACAAACTTCGTGAAGAAAAGACTCTCAAATTGCAAAAGCTCATGGAGAGGGTGAGTAAGCTATGCTGACCTGACAGACAGCAACCCTAAAGAAACTCCACTCAAGCTCAGCTCAGCCTGGCATCCAACGAGAGCGTCTTTCAGCACGCTGCCCGATAAAATCACTTAATATTATAAACCTCTGCTGTCATATCCAGGCCATCTGGCCACAGCCACTCATGAGAGAGGCCTCTAGCCAAAATCTACAGCTTTCATGAAGTTTGTTTTCATACTTCGTCATAGCAGATGAGTGGGTCGTAGAATAAACTGGGTTAGCCACATAAATTCATACAGTGGTGTTTATTTTCATGAATCTACACATGGTCATACAGGAGAGGGTAGAAAGAAAAAAATATGACCATCTTGTTTTGTCTTTCAAAATCTATTGTACATTCCCTCCTTTTCAACGCTCCTCACCCGTCCCTTTCTGTAGGAGAAGGACGTGCGGAAGTGGAAAGAAGAGTTGTTGGAGCAGCGTCGGCGGATGATGGACGAAAAGCTGCTGCACGCCGAGTTTAAGAGGGAGCTGCAGCTCCAGGCGATTGTTAAAAAAGCTCAAGAAGAAGAAGCTAAGGTAAAGAGAGTCCAACTGTAGCCACGTAACGCCCCAAAATGAATCAATCAACAGTCTTTGTTTTATTAATACTTGGTCATTCCTTGTGTGTGTATTTATTTCATTAGGTGAATGAAATCGCTTTCATCAACACTTTGGAAGCCCAAAATAAGAGGCACGATGCCCTGGCCAAGTTAAGTGAGTATGAACTGCGTCTTAATGAACTTCAGGAAGAGAGACAGAGGAGACAGGAGGAGAAACAGGCCAGAGATGAGGCTGTTCAGGTATCACTCCTCTCCAGGCTCAGCCATTTGCTTTTATTACTTAGGATTTTTACTATTGGCTACATGTCTGTTCCCTTCTTGTTTTCCTCTTTAGGAGCGTAAACGCGTTTTGGAAGCAGAGCGGCAGGCTCGAGTGGAGGAGCTGCTGATACGGAGGAAAGAACAGGAGGCTCGTATTGAGCATCAGAGGCAGGAAAAAGAGAAAGCTCGGGAGGATGCAGCGCGGGAAAGAGCCAGGTTTGTGATATCAGACGCCTTCATTATGGGTCTAAAACAAATTAAAGAAGCATTTAGAGCATAATCAGGTTAATCCTCAGCCAGTGTGCAAATACTTTGGTGTCTAGCTCTGAACACAAGACCAACCAGAATAAATGACATCACATCAGCCAGAACAATGCACATAAGAGAATATACTTTTTAATTTTTGTTTTTACGGTTTAAGAGTATTAAATTATTTTTCTTTAACTTTCTAACATACAACACATATTTTTCTATTTTATAATAAAGATAAATGTCTGCCTAGTTGTAATGTGGTTTAATAACATCAGGTTAAAACTAACAAAAATTAAAACAAAAACAACATCAATATTCACCTTTAAATTCTTTAAATGACCTCATCTTAGAAAACAACGACGTTCTGGTGCAACAACTCTGTACTTTTGGTTGTTTCCATAAAAGAAATGTCAGGTATTTCAATAAGTGAGACTTCATTTTCCATCCTCTGTGGTTTATTGCTGTTTTTTGTTTATATAGAGATCGAGAGGAGCGCCTGGCTGCTCTCAGCGCAGCCCAGCAAGAGGCCATGGAGGAGCTGCAGAAGAAAATTCAAATGAAGGTAAGTTTATACCATGCCACCTTGCTGCTTTTGCAGACACATGCTGGAATCCCCTCTCCCGTTTCACATATGACCCACGGTTTCCGGTTTCTTCCACAGCACGACGAGAGCAGCCGTCGGCATATGGAGCAGATCGAGCAGAGGAAAGAGAAGGCTGCTGAGCTCAGCAGCGGTCGGCATGCTAACACAGACTACGCCCCCAAACTAACACCATACGAGCGCAAGAAACAGTGCTCGCTGTGTGGCATCGTGGTATGTAAAGGGACTTTATGCATGTTTCAGGACTTTATATGATTAGGAACATCAATCTAAAGGGGAGTATGAAACTAAACATTTCTTTTTATTTATTAAAATCACTCATCATTAGTTTTATACTTAAAATATTATAAACGAATATATGTATGCTTTTGAACACATCATCATTTGGAAAAACAGCAAAGAAAAGTCATTTTGCATCTGCAGGGGGAAAAAGGCAAAACTGAAGGTGATTCAAAGGATTTTTATACAAATGAGGATTAAACTGCACCGATTAAACAGATTTATGACCAAATATATTCTTTTTTAAACCACCTTGCAGCAAATTCCACAAGCACACACATTTATCTTTGATTAACTGGCTGCTATGACAACAAGGGTGGGGCACCTTGAGATTTCAGACTAGCATCAGATAAAAGAGGAGGGTCGAAGGCATACAAAAAAAAAAGCAAATCTTGTTAAAATGTGAGATGACCTTGGCTGACATCTGACTCTAGAGATCATGGATGGGTCAGCAGCAAGCACTTTGTTTAATGACATTAATCACAAACCATCTCAAATGGGCTTGTTTCCAGAAATTGATCAAAAACAGTTCCTGGTATACACCTACCTCTTGTCATGGCAATCTGTCAGACCTGTCCTACATTTATTAAGACTTCTAAGATAACATTAGGGAAATAAGGCATAAGTGAGCAATTTTTTCAATGACTGTTTAAAGGGATATTCCACCTCAAGGGAAATTTTGTCTATTTTCGTATTCATGTCTGACTGCTTCAGTGTTAAGACCAGGTTTTTGGTTTAGTAATGTCTGGGTTTATATATGAGCAATCGCTTGCTTAACTAGCGTCGAGGTGAGCTATAGCTGCCTGGCACCTGGCTTCTCATCATGTTGCCACTGTCTTGCACCAGATGGCTGGCCCCTTTGGAAATTTCTTCAGGAATTTTCTAGTTGGTATTATTATTGAGTTATTTTAATCTCTTTTGCACACAAAATGCTAACTTCTGCTACTCACTTCCATTGTTTATGCTAAGCTAAAGCAGACAGACTGCTGCCAGACCAGGAGAATTACAGCGCTGGTTACAAAATGCTTTATCTCACTTATGTAACTCTGGGGAATACGAAAATAGACAAAATTTCACTTAGAGGGTGGAATATCCCTTTAAGCTTAATTTGTTTTCCAGTTTACGCTGTAGGGATTAAATCAACAAAACTGATCACAATGAATAAATACAGGGAAATACAGAGTCATGTTATGTGGCTAAGTATCAGTTTCTGTTCTTCAGCTTTAAACTGAGGTTGGGGAGAGGCCGATTGTGTCCCATTGTACGTGTCCGTGTGGTGTATTGTTTCACCAGGGTAACACAGAGCCCTGCTGACCCTTTCCTGCCTCTGTCTCCATTGTGTCTGCAGCACTGACCTCTGACCACTCTGTTTGTATTTGCAGATCACCTCAGAGGTGCACCTGTTCAGCCACACCAAAGGCAAGAGGCACCAACAGGCCGTGCGAGACAGTAGCAGCATCCAGGGACGGGAGCTCTCAGATGAGGAAGTGGTGCGTAGCACACCCCACACAGCGCCAGGAACAAACATCCTCTGGTTCTGTCAAAGAACACTTGCCCCTCTGCCGCTTGTGTCATGTAAATAAGACAAAGAGAAACAGCAGTTGTGTTTTATGACGTGGTCATTATAATGGTTTATACATCCCTTTATACACTGCCTCATCTCTATTGTTGGCTTTGTGTGATTTCAAATGAGCCTTAAAATGTACACAGTTAGGGTTCAGCGCTCCAGTGCCGCATTTACATCACCCTCTTGTCCCTAGGCCTTTTATTTTGTCATGGAGTGGCTTTTCTGTGGGAAGGCAGCTTGTCAATGCAAGGTAACCTCTCAGGCTGCAATATGAGATTGGCTTTCAGCAAAGCTCATTGTGAGGTGAACAACTGTTGGTGCCATACACAGAAGCACCGGCCCCAACAGCTCCTTCATTCAGAGCATTTCTTTTCTCCCCAATCATTGTCTGTTTTTTAAATGCTGGTCATTGTTTGCACGAAGCAACATAATAAACGTCTTATCATCTTATCAAACAATGTTGGAGCTCTTGTTGCATTCTTGACTTCTCTCTGAAGTCATTGTACACTTGTGTGAGATTTCAATTGGCCATAGCTACTTTTTAGCTGTACACGTGATAGCTTATCCCACTGTCCAAAAGGTGCTAATCTAGTAAATTTTGACAAACTTGGAGTAATTTGATGATTGGATCTATTTACGGGCTGCACAGTGGTTAGTGCTGTTGTCCTGCAGCAAGAAGGTCCTGGGTTTGCTTCCCGGCCTGGGGTTTTTCTGAAAGGAGTTTGCATGTTCTCCCTGTGCATGTGTGGGTTCTCTCCGGGTACTTGGGCTTCCTTCCACAGTCCAAAAACATGACTGTTATGTTGATTGGTTTCTCTTAATTGTTTTTAGGTGTGAGTGTGTGTGCTTGTTTGTTTATTTGTCCTGTCACTGTGTGTCTCTTTGTTGCCCTGCGATGGACTAGCAATCTGTCCAGGGTGTACCCCACTTGTTTGCTTGTTGACTGCCAGAGATGGACACCAGGCCCCCCCCCCCGACCCTGCGTGGTCAAGTGGGTTCAGATTGGATGGATGGATCTATTTACATGGTTGGTTTATAAGCTATAGCTCATTTCCCTTTGCCTATAAAGTTAGTCTTTTTTTTCTTCAGATTTAGGAAAGAACATTCTGATTTTATCATTTTAGTTCCCCCTCTCTGCTAGTTTATCATAATAAACTAGACATTTTTTATTGATTTTAATGGCACATTTAAAATTTTCAAATTGTTAAAGTGAAAATGTGTAGTTTTTAGTTTTAATCTCTGGAAATCTCCATCAAAATGTTGTTGTAAATGAATTAAATGATGCCCAGTTGTTGGAAAATATTAGCAGCTTTGTAACATACAACAAAAAAAATCGGGTCGAAAATACACGGGAGCGGGTCTAAGTCTCAGGGCGACGCCATATTAGACACCATGTTTTCTTTTATGGGGGCCTGTGAGGACAAAATGCATTTACTGATTTGTAACAAAACTTTCACCATTCATAAGCGTTGTTGTTTAACAGATGAACCTTTTTGCTGGTTGCCAGTGATAAAAGGGAGTCTGATGTGCTTGTCATTTTGCTGGAGGTTTGCGTTCCCAGGGATTTTTGACCCTAGTGGCCATCCGTTGGCTAGGTCTTACTCAAACACAAATACTGCTTGCTTGCAATGATTTAGGTATCTACTGCCCCCTATAGCCAGGGAAAATGGTCACTTTAAACACTCGTTTAAGTAAACAGGCTTTCTTTCACACGCATTATTCATCAAAGCCTCCAAACCTCAGTGTAACAGTAGGCAAATCTATAGTCCTCTATTGTGATTAATATTCTCTAATAGGTTGAATTTTCTGTAAGTTGAATGTCTTTTATTAACCACGGAACAGGGTCTCCTGAAAACACTGAATGTGTCTTGGGATTGTCTGGATAGAATTTTCCAATCAAATTCAATCTTAAAAATGGCAAATGTCATCTGGCTTTTAGCCTTGCAATATAATGTCATGCAATACATATCGTTTTACCATATTCTTACCAATCCACATCCTTAGTAATTACACACACACACACACTTAAAGGGACTTTACGTAGTTTTGAATTTTTATGCTCGCGATTGCCCCCTCAGGCCAAAAGCGTAATGGCAGCTTCAATAGTAGGCTCGTGCACGAGGCACGCATGCTGTACGTGCACAATCCTTAAGGAAAATAACAGCTGAGACAGTCCAGTGTGTGTGTGTGGCCCGGAGGACAGGAGAACGCGCAGCTAATTAATTAAATAATATGGTTCTGTACCTTTCTCTTCAGCACAGCTGACAAAGGTTTATGATGGGTCAGTCCTCCTGCATGCTCAGATCATTCCCTTCCCTTGCTTGAAAAATTGTTCCAAAATGAAAGTTGAACCCACATCTTTTTTTTTTATCTGTGAATTCAATGCCGTTCAGCGAGTCTCAAATACAAATTCGGGCATCTTACAGTAAAAAAAATATATACCACGAAAGTAAAAAATAAACTCTAAATAAACTTTGTTCACATCCAGAATCAAACTCGGGTCTTCTGCACGAGAGTCCGACGTCTTACTAGATGAGCTAAAGCACCAATGACGTCCTTTGTATCTGTAACATTTATATCCTTGATGACAGCTGAAACAACATTCAAAGAACGGTTCGGAGCAAAAATGGCTATTTTGTTGCTAATTTGCAGGAAATATCTAGAAGAAAGTTCTACAGAAAGTAGCCAAGGGTCCTCAGAAATGTAGCTAGGTTTGTCACTAGGCGTAAGGAACAGCGACAAAGTGGCACTGCCTCTCTCTGCTGCTAAAGCTACGGATAGCAAATGCTACGGGCTATGCCTGAGCGTGAACGCGCATGAAGCAATCTGCTCAACCCGAGCAGCTCTCTTTTTCTGTGATTTTACAGAAAAACAGGCAATCACAGTAAAAATGCCAGGGCTCATTCTACAGGACCAGGGCATTGCAGGAGAATGTATGAAGAAGGAATTTATTATTTCTATACATGTTTTGGCTGTCAAACTTCCATAATGCCCCTTTAAATATCTGAGATGATTAGTATGACTGTCACATGACCACCCCTCCTCCCCTCCCGAAAACATACACAAATGGCAATTACATGGAAATTAATTTGTTTTTAATATCAGCCCAGTTTTACTGGGCTGATGTTTGGGGCAGCAGTTGCTCAACGGGTTGAGCGGGTTGTCCAGTAATCGGAAGGTTGCAGGTTCGATCCCGGCTCCGGACAGAGAATCCTGCTGTTGTGTCCTTGGGCAAGACACTTAACCCACCTTGCCCGCTGGTGGTGGTCGGAGGGTCTGGTGGCGCCTGTGCTCGGCAGCCTCGCCTCTCATCTCCACCAGTGTATGAATGAGTGTGTGAATGGATGAATGATACACTATAGTGTAAAGCGCTTTGGAGTCCTTACTCTGAGAGGTGCTATACAAGTGCATGTCATTTATCAGACTGATATGTTAAAAAATGACAACACCAAGAGCTGACACCAAAATAGATGCTGATCTGTTGTGCATCTGTGCCCCCAAATATTTAACGGCTACAGACTAGGGTTGTCACGGTGTGAAAATGGAACCTCACGGTTATTGTGACCAAAATTATCACGGTTTTCGGTATTATCGCAGTATTTTTTTTAACGTGCTACATTTTCACACAGTTAAATAAACCCTGTATGTCAGGAAATATTGTCCTCAGTTTGTGTCTAAATTTTGCCTAAAATGTGTTATTTTGTAATTATGTTGTTCGTTTACATTTTTCCCTTTAGTCTTTAAAATACCAACATTTGCCCATAACTTCTTATTTTTTGTCTGTTTGATGTCATCATTTAAAAAAATATTAGATCAGATGATACTCAGTACTCAAGTAGCCTTCTAATCAGATACTCTTTTTTTTACCCTTACTTGAGTAATAAACCCTATATCAGGAAAATATTGTCCTCGGTTTGTGTTCTTCCAGTGAGCTTTGCAGATTTGGGAAAATGTCGTCAGGCAGTAATCTTTGTTAAATTCATAATTATTCTCAGAGAGAGACCAACTCTTATCTGCCCCTGGGAGCCCCGTAATGCATAGCGTCATTTCAATATGGGGTGTCCGCGACATGGTGTAAATGCAGGTAGCGGCGCTGCGGCAGCTTAATATAGCGACTCGTTGCAGTCTCCCTCAACCCATATCCTCAGATCACGCATTTTAGGTAGAACGCTAACATTAGCTTGCCTTGCGTTGACTTTAGTTGTGGGTGATGGTCACGCAGATGTGTCATGAGATTTGAAGCATTGCTGCCTTTCACAGACACTTTTTCTGCATGTGCTGCAAACAGGATAGCCGTCTCCTATCAACTGTCCCTCGGCATTCTTCAAATATCCAAAAGATGCCCGTACTTCCCATTTTGTCTTCTTTGAGGGATAAAAAATGTCCTCCTGAGTGCTTCCGTCTCCTCCTTTGGCCATTATTTCAGCTTTAGCTTCAAGAAAGTTTTGGTTGTAAACATCAAAGCGCGCATGTGCCGCCGGCAACTTCAGCAGATGATACGGTGGCTGGTAAGGGTCACCGCGCCTACACCGCAGCCACTGTAACCCCCCCGAGATAATATAGGTTTTTTTTTTAAACAAGGCGGTTATTATTATTGTCAACTTTTTTACCGGGGTTTACCGCTACACTGGTTACCGTGACAACCCTACTACATACACAATTGACCTGGTATTTCACTGACAAGAGCGAAGCTGCACGCATATAATAACTACAAAATAAATTCACTTTTTAGGAAACTGAAAATTCATAGGCAAATATATAGCTATAAAGCTGTCATGGTTGCCCTTGTGCTTTTAAAATTTATTTTTATAAAAAAATATTCCAAATTATTAATTTTAAATTGGGTATGTGATGCAACGTTAAAAATAAAGTAAATGTGATGACTGCTTCTATCATGGAAATAATTGAATATTACAATGAGTCACATCCAAACAATTTTTGTTTATTTTAAATGGCTACTCAAAAATGTATATGTGTTTTCCTAATACAGTTTTACTCTATGCATCCTCAATAGTTTAATTAAAAAATATAGATAAAGAAATCTGACTTGTTGATTACCCGAGATACTCTAAACTTGGTAATCTTCATTTTCATTTTAAAATGTAGTTTCTGTATCTACAGCTTGAGTTTTCTCCAACTCTTAAGTTTTTTTTACAGCCACTCCCAGTGAAAGCCCCTTTTCAGGCAGCAGGTGCAGGGACAACACTTGACCAAAGGGTATGGCATCCCACACACAGGTTAGCATTACTGCTGAATGGAAACCCTTTATCTCAGGGCCATCTTATTCTCTGGGGTGCTGGATGACAAGTTAATTGGGTAATTGGGTTTCTTGCACATGCATCATGCTGTTCAAATTGGGTTACATTTCCCTCCGTCTCCTGGTGGAAATATCAGAATGATCTGACAGGGCCAGACAGAAAGCAACACCTCCAGGCTGCTTGCATGTCTGGGGGGTGGGGGGGGGGGGGGGTGGGGGGGGGGGGGGGCAGGTGGACACAAAAGAGGATGGACAATTGGAGGTAATTACAGGGACCAGTGTTGCTGTTGAGACATCAGACAGTATATTCAGTATCACATAAGTGACTTATTTCTGCTTGCATTTATTTTTGCTAATGATACACATTAGGCACCATCTTTTCCAGTAAAATTGATTGTGCCAAAATGGAGAGATAGTAGGATTGTCTAAAATATGCATTCTGTTGATTGCAAATTTTCAAAAAAGGATTAAACACTCTGATGCATTTTAGTTTTGGCTCTATTGAGTTGCATAGTTCAGTTGCACCATCCAGTAATTTACAAAAAGGTCAGCATTTGTGATGAGCTCTGGGTTGTTCTTAGGGAGGCATTTGTGTCACTTTGCTCATCGTTGTTCTGTAGATCGCCTGGTACTAATTCCTGTAAAATATCCAAAATGGAATTTATGTATCTACTGGAGGGATTTTTGTAACTATTTGGAAAATGAATAATTTAGGAAAATACTCGTATACCTTTCATTATTCATTTATTGGGTTGTTAGTGTTTGCCCAGTTATATCAGTCACTTTCTTAATCTATTTGTTATATATATATATTTTTAGGAGCATCTTTCGTTGAAGAAATACATTGTGGATATTTTGACGGACAGCTCTGTTTCGTCTGAGAGTGTGAAGGATGGAGAGGAGCGCCAGAAAGCAAGAAAGAGAGCAAAGAAGCTCCGAGCCAGGATGAACTCCAGGTACTAACATCTTTCTCTTCAATCAGCCTTTCTTCTCACAGACTCTGAGAACCAAACTGCCAGGATTTTTTTTCTTCTGCTAGCTGTGACAAGGAGATAGAAAGCAGATGGCATTTGCATCCTTGCTGTCCACAAGGTAACACTGATGAGCTTAATTTATGACCACTTTCTGTGATTGGGGGAGCAAAGCGGCAAATCGATACGTAGGTGCCCATCTCTCCCCCGTAAAGAGCTTTTCTCCAAATTGCTGCCACGACGCTGCCAAACCTGAAGTCTTCTTCAGTGAACAAGATGTATGTTAAAGTATGTATGAGCCATGCCTATTTTTCTTCAGAGTTATAGATTTTTTTTCTTCTTTAGTGGCACATCAAAGAAAATCAATAGTAATCAACAAATTGGAGGTGGTGTTGCAGCATGTCATAACCTGGAGTTGAGCTCTATCAGGTTATCTCGCTTTTAAGAACAGGAGAGAAGAGTTCAAAGGTGCAATGTTGACAATGCTTATTGACTGATAAAAAGATGTTATTGATGCAGATTATTAAGTGGGTTCCATCATGAGCAGGATGACTCTTACATAAAATGCACCTGCAGTTGGGTTTTATTTGCAGGGCATTCTGAAAAGCACTTGTGTGAACGGATGAATGAGAAACACATGGCTGTTAAACAAACACACACTTATAGTTCTTCCTAATCTAAATATAGGTGCTCTAGACTTTAACCATACACCCACACAGTGATGCTTATGGGGTTCAGATCCTTGCACAAGGACATTTAAACAAAGGAAGATGTGAATTTAATATCCAGTTTGAGGACAACCTCTTTCTTTCCCCTTACTCCCAGTGATGGTGCACATTTGTTAGCCAACACTATATTTTGATATTAAACTGTTCTTCTAAGATAGTATCTCACCTAGTACACTGTAAAAAAAACTGTCAGGTTTACGGTAAAATATCGGCAGCTGTGGTTGCCAGGAAAATATCGTGAAAAAAATGTGTTATCTGTAAACGGAAATACGATATACTGGTTTTGTAATCCTAAATTTTACAGTAGACAATGTTTTTTTTTTTTTTACCAAAATCATGGTAGGCAAAAAAACCAATATATTTTTCAATTATACAGTAATTTCATGTTAAAAAAAATGCAACTTTACATAGCTTTTTATGGATTTTTACAGTTAAAAAAGTTATATTAATATTTACATTGATTTGTTGTTAATTTAACAGTTAAAGGATAAACCTTATTATGGCAAATAACTGTAAAAATAAAAATATGGTAAATCTTATTAAAACCTTTGACAATAAAAAACACAGTGAAACTGAATAAGACATTACAGTATTTTATTTTTACTTAATACATTTTACGGTAAATTCCTGGCAACCACAGTTGCCGGTATTTTACCGTACATTTGACAGTACAATAAGAAAATTAAAAAATGTACTTTACATTTAACATTTGCAACCGTTAAATATAGAAAAATATAAAGATGCTCAAATAAGTTAGTGAAAATTACTGATAAACAATGAGAAAAATTGACATAGCATTTGAAAACAAAATAAACATTATTGTTCTATTCCTACCCACAGCATAGATCTGGAGAATACAACATGTGTTCATATATTGTGACTGGTAATCTGTGGAGGAATAAATAAACATGAAACACAAAATTACCTGCCTCTGACCGATCAACAGTAATTAGTCACTGGGTCCTACCTTGGTGAAGGAAAGCACTCAGTGGAGTTTCTAATGGCATGGTGTCGAAGATACAAGCTCTGCAGGAAGACTTCCATGTCGATCAGGAGTTCACTTTGGTCTAGCAGGATCCTCTCTGCAGGAAAAAATGGACAAAGTTTCAAAAGTTTTATCAGTTCTTGAGCAAATCACAGAAATGAACTTGCTCTCGAAAACCGATCTAAAGAAAAAATATTTCTGAAGTTTTAACAATACAGTTCTTCAACCTACTTATGTAAAAGTGATACATAGACAACACAGCCTTAATCACAATCATAATTTATTGGAAAACATTGTACTCAAGTCTCCTATTGATTTATCATAGAACTTGAAGTTAATCGCTGAATCAGGGTTATGCAGCAATCTTGAAGCATATTTTAAACCTTTTCAAGACTCAGTTTTTTCTAGCAAATGAAGTGACCGTTGGGTATTAGAAAATATTAATAATTTCTTAAAGGGCAGACATTTTTGCTTTCTAAACTAAACTTTTCCTCATAAATTTAAAAGCATTTGTTTGACATTTTCTGACCTTACAAGGTCAGAAAATCTTAATTTAGGTAGCGAAAATGTCTGCCTTTAATTACAAAGAAATTCTTAGTTTTCTCTAGGAAATTTTTTTTCTGGAAAATACATAAAATTATTCTCGGAATTGAGAGTTTTAGCTTGCAATTTTGTCACATTCTGCAGGCTCCTGCCATGTGAAACAGCCTTTATTAGAGGCGCAGTTTCCTACATTTCCTCTCATCCCCCTCATGGTCGGGCCCCTCACAAGCTCACAGCAGCAACACACGTGTAGCAATAAGCTATGAAATAAAAACATAGATGATGTTAAAACTCAAAGGTTGTAATGAAGATTACATGATGATTAAAAACAACTCACCTTTACTACACCTGCAAGGCTTCATGTTAGTCTGGACCATTTGTAGCTGCAACAGTCAGTCTGACAGCAGATTTCTTGGGTTCATTTAGCCTGAAAAAATAAAATTATATATAACATCAGTGTTGTGGGAGGTCGCTTCCAGAGATGATGAAAAACGTGGAAAGCGGAGCAAGGATGGAGCTACAGGTTTTTCTGTTAGATCAGGAGGCCCTGAGGTAAAACGGGATGTTAGTGTGAGTCTGGGAAGATACTCCTCTCCAGTGGTGACCAGCCAGGCTGAGATGTAAGGAAAAAAACAGAATACAGAGTACAACATTATTATTTAGAATGTTTTTACCTGCATCAGTTCATGGAGCTTATCCTGTCCTTCAGATGGAAGCTGCTCAGATGCTCTCCACCACACCTGGGTCTGTTCAGGAGTGTAGAAGCTGCTCTGGGTGGAATTCCCATCATGGTCCCTGTGTCGGACACACTGCTGCTGGGAGGCTATGTGAAATATAAAGAAACAGCAAATATATTTATAGTTGTTTTTAAGAGCAGCAACACACGTGTGTAACAATAAGCTAAAATAATTACATGTTAAAACTAGGAAGGTAAAGAGAGACAGATGGTTAAAAATAACTCACCTGCAAGGCTCTAGCCTGGACTGGTGCAGGCTGGTGGAGGACTACATCAGTCTGACAGCAGGTTTATTGGGCAGATTTAGCCTGAAAATAATAACATCATGTTGTTGTGAGAGTTTAGTAACTTAGATCGTGTACAAAACAAACTGTCTAATATATGTGCTTTATAACATGGCTGGTGAGTGATCGGACTGCTCTCAGTGCTAACTGAGGGTCCAGAATCAGACATGTTCTAATGAGAACCGGACTCGGCACCAGTTCAGAACCGGGTCAGGTCTGCTGCAGGAGGAGCTACACTTGAGTGTCCCTCCTGCTCTGCATCAGCTCTGATAATTACTAACTGGCACAAAACCTTAACACGAACCAGTCTGTGACATTATAACACACACAACACTCGCTTCGAGCCTGCGGCAGTGTGGACTGATTGTATAAATTACGTGAACCACGTCCACGTCTCTCTTACTTTGCATTTATAAATATAGCAAATATAGCTGCAAAATTACAGGTAGGGAACGATCTTTAGAAGCTGTTAAATGTAATTATTTAGCTTACTCGCCTCAAATGTGGCCCAAAATCTCCGTTTTGAGGAAGCAGCAGTCGGCGGGATCCGGTGTTCTGAGAAAACGTCCTACTTTGGCAAAATGTCCTACCCGTAGGATAATTTTACGGTGTTTTACGTGACACAAACCCTAACCATAACTCTAACCCTAACCAAAAAAAATCAAGTATCAACGTCAATAAAAAGTACTAATTCTTACTACTTATCTGTTTTCCTGCAAACATGACAGCGGAGTACCATTCCCCTTTTGTGTTGTGCACATGCGCGCACATGCTCAGTAACAACGGGTAGGACGGTTTATTGGGTAGGAGAAATTCCTAGAACACCTGCTAATTACTGGAACGGCTTGGACTAATTTGTGAAATGCTCTTCAAACCAGCATAACCCAGTTCAAACTCCATCCCAGTTCAAACTCCATCAAGTTAGTGAAAGAGTAACATGTAAAAAACACTTAACTACAATATTAACAGCCAATCTACTAGAATTAAATTACTATAATACTAGAAGTTTTGCTGGGACTCTGACTCAACGCTAATGCTAACTACAGCACAACTCACTTGCGACTAATCCGAGTCTGACTGCTACAAGACTGGTTGAGACCGCACTACACATGTCTACAACATGATTAGATGCTCATTTATACTAGTTATCAGCTAAAAAAATTTGATTTTTAATGTGACTTGCTCTTTAAGGCGGACCCAGGTGGTCTGATGATATGGCGTGAAACATAACATAAAGTTTATTTGAAATAATAATTGAAAAAGATTATTGAAATCAATTTTTTTACAACCACGAACTTTATTTTAAACATATTTTGCTGTTGATTTATCAGAAGGTTGACAATAACTTTTTAGGCCTATAGGCCTACTGATGTACAGATTTTTAAAATTAAAAATAGCCTACTATCAATTGTATTGTCTTTTAGTGATGATAATAGTTTTTTATGGTATTTACTGGTTGTATTATTACGGTGGACCCTTTTTTTAACATCTTGCTTCAGTAAAAATGAATGTTTTTGTTTGCTTAAAAATCTACAGATTTATACTGTGAATTCCAATGTGCACAACCCCCAAAAGATGTAGTTTTACTTGAATGATACCGTAAAATTTAAGGTTTTCAGACATTTTCAACGTTACAAAATTTTATTGTAAAATGTATGTACATTTATTTTCACAGAAAATCATTATAATTTCAACATTTTATTACAGTAAAAAACTCCAGTCTCAAAATTAACGGTTATTGAATCTATGTAATACGTTAAAATGAAGTTTTTGGTTGTACGCTCCATTACCGTTGGAATTTGACGGTGTTTTACAGTATATTTTACTGACTTTTTTTACAGTGTAGTTTGCTTACCTAGTAGCTATTATTTCACACAAACTTTAGCAAACATCCCTTCTGAGGACTTTTATCTACAGTTTACAAGGGTTCTTAATTTCCTCACAAACATCAAGACTTCAATTTTGTGTCAGTTTTATATTTTCAAAAACTCAACTAATCTACCAAAATAGCCACAGCTGACGTGCGCTTCTGACTGGAACCTTTCTCAGTTTAGTTTTGTGAGTCTGAAAGTGTTTTGGAAGGGGTAAAAGTCGAGGCATAATCAAAGAAATTTGTGACTAATTTGCAACAAGCTAATTTCTTTTCAGTTGAATCATGTTTAAAAATTATAAATAAACCCAGGTGTTTTAAAGACAAAATCAGTGTTATTCTAAGTAAAAATTGTGTATTTTCTCACATTTTCAGGCTCCCAACTACTTATCCACAGTCACAACTCAGGGAATTTAGCCTTGTGGCTCTTTAACTTGTTGAAGAAAGCTACTTAGTTTTATTGTAATAAAAATATTGTGAAAAGGAAATCATTAGTGATAAAGAAGGGAGTTAAAATCCCATCAATCTATATGTACTGAAGTCCAGGCATCTCTTCATGATCATGACATTTTGAATTAAAAAAAATCACATTTCCTCACAAAATACTTGAGCTTCCTGTCTCAAACTGGTTTAAACAATCATAAAAATATTTACTAAATTCTGTACTCATCAGACTTGAAAACCGAGTTTTATGTAAACAAATCAATATTTTATATATTTTTTTAAAGCAAGAAATGTACTGGAATACTCCTATATATACTATAATATAGTCGCTGCCTTGTTTAAAATCGGTGGAAATCTTCAAAGTGATTTAAATAAGTCTGGTTTATGGTTTGTATTACTTCATAAAATAGGAATTCTGATTTTGGACAAATTTGGCTGACTACTCTGTTATCTTTTCCACTTATCATAGTTCTGAAGCTTCAGCATCCTGAATGTGTCTTCAGGGATGAACTATGAAAGCTGTTGTGACTGGGTGAAAACTGGCTTTCCTCTAGGCTCTCATAGATAAAAATGAGAATCAAGTTTTTTTAAGCAAATTTATTGCTGTTTTGCTTTTTAAAAGAGCCTATAAATTCTTACACTGACTAAAGAGACAATTACATGTTTAATCATCCATTTATCTTTGATGCTTTATTCCCACTAACGCTGTTTTTGCCTTTGTGAGGCTCAGCGGTGCTCTGACATCAACAACACAGTCCGCTTCTGTTCGCCATCACTCGGCAGTAGCCCCGCAGAGACCAGGACTCAAAAGCAGCAAGCCTTTAGAGGTCATAAATAACACAGAGCCCCTGTAAACATAAAGGTGAGCCACTTCACCGCTGTGTGGAAATGAAGCATTTTATTGGAACGCCGTATGGCGTTCGTAAAACCGAGTGGCTCTCACAGCACTTTGCTCAAAGCCGTCACGCAGTCCTGTCATGCCATAAAGCAGTGCACTCAACATTTTCTGGGTGGTGATTTGGCTGGCCCTCTTTAATAATAAATGTTTTTTAGGTAAAATAAGCTAATAAAGTTTTATGCTAGTGTCCTGCCAGCTGGTGTCAGCTGTTGGGTTGTGAGTTCAGCAACCAGAGCTTCCACTCCTCTGATGAAAGCTGCTTTCTTTTTGATGGTTGCTTGTGGTCCACTGAGCAAGGAACAGATCTGTGTGTGTGTGTGTGTGTGTGTGTGTGTGTGTGTGTGTGTGTGTGTGTGTGTGTGTGTGTGTGTGTGTGTGTGTGTGTGTGTGGTGATAATTATGGTTCTGACTTGTTTTAAAATAGGATTAACAAGGCCTGTGTTCATTAATTTATAAAATTATAAATTTTATACATTACAGCTTTATTAATTGTTTTGTGTTGCACATAGTGCCTTCTATTCTTCTGGTAAAAAGGATTTATTGCACATTTAACATGACCATAAAAAATAACTCAGCAGTTACTCCCTTTTTAACCCGATAAGGTATAAACCTGTCAGAGATTAAAATGCCAGTGTTATGAATGACAGAGCCAGCATCTTGCTCTTTATTTGTCCTGCAATCACACAATTTAAAATGATTATACAAAAGAATAAAAGTTGAGCCATGATGTCCATTATATATAGTTTAACACTACACTTTATTTACGTCTCTCTTGGATTACTTGTTCAAACTTTGAGTATTCATTAAAAACTCCATTTGTTTTTCTTTTGAATTTAAGAGTGAACAATGAAGTTGAACAATGAATTTAAAGAGAAGGTGTGTAGTTTTTACCATACATTTCTAGAAAGATCCATCGAAATGTTCATGAAATTTATAAACGAAATTATGTTCATTTGTTGAAAAATATTGGCGGCTTTGTAACATAAAACTATAAAAATCATGTCTAAAATACACGGGAGCGTGTTTAAGTCTTTAGGTGACGCCATATTATTCACTGTTTCCTTCTACAGGAGCCTGTGAGGACAAAATGCATTTACTGATTTGTAACAAGAGATTACAAAACTTTCCTCATTCATAAATGTTGCTGTTTACACATTTACCTCTTCACCTATTGCCAGTGATGAAAGGGAATCTGACGTGTTTGTTATTTAGCTTAAAGGTTGCACTCCCAGAGATTTTTGACCCTAATGACCATCCGTTGGTAAGGTCTTCAAAAACAAAAATACTGCTTGCTTGCAATGATTTAGGTTTACCTCCTCCTATCGCCAGGGAAAATACACATTGTCACTTTAAAGGTGTATAACTCTGAAAAACAATTTTTTAGATATTATTTCTGGTTATAATCATTCACTGAGTTTTTCATGCAGGCTGAACATGAAAATAGTCTCCCACACCTGCCTCCTGCATTAGGTTCTGATAGAAAATACATCGTAAAACTCTTGGATTTGAAAAGCCTGACAGATCTACATCACACTGTCACTTAACATTCATGAACTCGCCCATCTTGGCTCGTGATGGGGAATTTTGTTGTTTTAGTTTCCAGGAATCGGCAAACAACGTCCTGACTAGTAAAAGCTAACCATTAGCATTAGCAACACAACTACACAGAAAAACGTGTGTTATTTAAAACATCCACGTTGCAGTCAATGGTAGAGTTGCATTGCCGTTATCCAATCTAAGGAGAGATAAGAGTCCAAATCCTGCCGTGTTTTGCCACTCTCTGCAGCAGCAGACTTATTGGTGCTGATGTAAGTGGTTATGGGCTTATTTGCCCCGAGTATGGCTTGTAAGGTTTTTATTCCTCCCAGAGACGACTGCAAATGTATTGATTAAACGAATTTCCCACACCTTTTAAGATTTTAGATAACTTGTCATCTTACAGTGATGCCATTTATTCTTTTCGATTAAGTGACTGTCCTTGAATAAAGGGGATTAGAAAGTAGGACATAGTTTACCAATTAGCATCATGGACAAAGCCACCTGTGTGAGTTCCAGGACATAAGTCTCTGAGTCCATCAGTGTTGGGATGGATCACATGAAGGTGCTCTGTCAAATTGTGATCAATAGTTGCTCATTATGTTTGGAAAAGCCTGATTAAAAGATAAGATCCCTCACCATGGTTTCTCCAACTAATGGCACACAAGCAGAAAATGTCTTGTGACATTTCAGACTTCTTCACAGGTGTGTTTCTACTTATTTCTCCATGATTTTCTTTGACTGCAGGATGCTGGGAGAATTGATCCTTATCTGACACAAAAAGAAAGGAATATAAAAAAATGCTTACTAAAATTGAAAGACTTAAATATTGGTGATTAGAACCAGCAGCTAAACAGTTGTTTCTTTTGAAAAAATGTCTGATTGCTTTAAGTTGTTACATGACGAGTGGGTGACTGGTAAAAAAAAAACTTGTTTTACATGTTTGCGTTCTTTACTAATAAAAGTATTTTAAAATGTATGTTTCCAAGATATTTCTCTACTTTTTTTTCTGCAGAGCAAAGGAATATGAAACGTCATTGGAGGCAAAGAATCAAGTCTCAGACTCTCCATACAAAGCCAAGTAAGGGCTTCCTTACACCCCCCCCCCCCCCCCCCCATACTTATTTTTTTACATGTACTGCAATCTATTTGGTCATGTTACAATTTCAATGAAATTTCTTATTGCATGGTAAAAAAAAAACACAAACATTATTTGCTGAATCATTGTAGTCAGTCAATTGTCCTATTAAATTAGTCTGCTAAATTACAAAAAATAATTGCATCAACTCACATTTGCAGAGCTATATCATGTTTTCCTTTAAACGTTTAGCTTAAAAAAGTGCTAATATCAATTTAAACATGACTTGTTCAGACTAGCTAATGAACTGACTCAGTTAAAGATTAGGATCTGGTACGAACTGTAATTTAAACATATTTTGTTTTGTGTATTTTCACTTTCTATCTTCCCTTTTCCCCCAGGTTGCAGCGTTTAGTGAAAGACCTTCTGAAGCAGCTGCAGGGCCAAGATGGTGGGCAGTGGGCCAACACCAAAGCCTCTGGTCTAGACAGAACTCTTGGAGAGATCTCCCGCATCTTAGAAAAACAGGTACGATAACAGAAGTTGTGAACAATATAATAACGTTTTGGGTTATTTTACTATTAGTTTAACTGATGTTTATAGTGTTTTGAAACATTTTACATTTTGTATGCAAATAATACACCTAGGAGGATTTAGTTTTGTTCCTTGTTTTCGATTTCTGTGCTGATTATTGGTTTTGCTGAGTTTCACCCTTCCAGCATAGAATATCATCTACTCTAAACCAACTTGCCCTTGGTTTCTGGCTAACAAAGACCAGATTAACTGATTTTACTGTCCACATGTTACCAATAGAGGACGTTCCTAGCCTTGGAGACGATATCCTGGGCTTGCCTGACTCAAATGTCACTGTTTAGATGATGGTAAACGTGATATACCTTTCAAAATTACTTTAAGGACAAGTAAAACCTTTCAAATTTTTACTGGATGTTTTTTTTATTACATGCATAGATTCTGTGTATAATTATTGCTTATTTAAATTTTAAAACACTTGTTAATGTTTAACCGAAATAAGGATTAAAACACCTGCTGACATGTTTACGATGGGATGAAAATACAGCCCGCTTCCTGCATGGGGACATAAATTTTATACCAAGTTGTGGTTTGAAACCATCATAACAGCCTTCAGTGCGTGCTCCTGGGTGTGAGGATAGAGAGCTTATGGTGTCCCTGCAGTAATGATGAGGATGGCTGGAAGGGCCATTACCAAATTTCCCTAGAGAGGCGAATTAAGAGCCGGCAGAGGTGGGTGGCACGGCGTGTTTGTAAGGGACGAGGAGGGGACCAGCGTGATATGCGTAGCGCACAAGCTGTTGCTACATGAGGGGGCTCCTCCCCTTAGCTCCACATACTCCCAGTGGGAGGTCAGAGGTCAGTGGGCCACAGGAGATGTGCTCCATTCAACAGCAGTGTTGCAGGCAAGAGCAGATCAAGGCTCCGTCTGGGAGCTTTTGCTTTGTCTTTCTCTTCCGTTTAAAGCAGATTGCCACTCTTGTGACGAGTTCTACTTCAACACCTTCTTGCACAGATGTCCAACCAGAGTTGTGTGGAGCAATGATTCACCGGCGAGGCAGCCCGAGGAACATTTCCTTCTCTAATCCTTTGACAAAGTCAAATAAATAGAGTCTCTATCAACATTGCTGTCTCGCCCCTGAGTCACTTCTAGTTGGGATCATTTAGATTATTTGACCTAACAAGCATCTCTCATGTCATTGACTCACCTAGAGATTTGTTTTTTTCTCTCTCTATCTGATTCAGTCTCCACTTTCTTGACTAATTCCTTAGACAACAGTCACCCCCCACCCCCACCACAGCTAGTGTCTGACCCAAACGTGTTTCTCCCTCTGAGGCCTTTAATGGTTTGTTTAATGTCAGACCTGATTTTTTTTTCTCCATGTTGGGCAATTTGGGAAAAGCAACTTCTTTATCCCCTTTACGCTATCATTATCCACGGTGTCTGTTTATTTATCATCCCAGTGTTTACTAACACTTGCAGTTAAGCAGTTCGTCTGCATGAAAAAGAGACCGCATTTATGACAGTTTGGAAACTTTCAGGAATGTGTTGTCCAAGAGCCAAAATCTGCAGACAGTATTTACATTTTCATTTGGTAGCTGTCAGAGTCTGGTTTGGCTGACTGGAGGGACTGATGAAGGTTTGTTCGGGGGACATGTTGAGGTTGGTGGTGGGGGGGCAAAGGGCAAAGTTGCAGGATAACACGGTTTCTTGGTCGGGCCTCCAGCAGACTGACAGATGCAACCCAGGTCTGCAACATCAGAACTTGGTCAAAAAGAGCAGAAATGCCATTTAGTTTAACTTAAAATGTTTCCATTTTTAGTTAAAATGCATTTTATATTTAAATCAGAGGGGCACTACACAGATGAGTCACGTTATGACCACCTGCCTTATAACTAGGGGTGTTCTGGAATGGGATTTACTTAGGTTTTTTTTTTTTCATAAACACCATCGAGTCCCTTCAGATTTGGAGAGTTTTGAGGGCAGATGGCGCAGCCAAGTCTTTCCTGTACCTCCCCTGAACCGTTAGCCTGGCCTGCCAGACTCGTCCTCTGTTTAGTTCTGCACAGAGAAAAGTCTGGTAACTCACAGGCAGAGGGGCACATGAGGGGCGGGACTAGGCAGCTCAAAAATAACCAATCAGAAAAAAGACGGAAATGCCGACTGTACCACATGACGCTGTAGTTTTTTAGCTGTAGTAAAAAAGACGTCTGGCAACGGCGCAAACATCTTTTTTTTTTTAAAGAAGAAATGTTTTTAGCACGTCTACTTGTTGTAGTTTTAAAGACGTTCAAGTCAATTAGAACAGAGGAAAGAGCCGCAGCGAACTCCGCTTCAATCGCCATGTTTATGACAAACTCGGCGTTGTGGTGTGTGACGTACGATACTCAGTGCTGATTTCCTCGGTTAGAATTCTCACGGGGTGGGGTATTTTGAATAGGAGAGTTCCCAGACCCTTTCTCTGTGCAGAATTAAACCGAGGAGGAGTCTGGCAGGTCAGGCTACAGAACCGTTGTTACTCAGGTTTTAGGAGGTTTGCTACTGTATGGGGGAGATGTGGAGGGAAAAAATGTTTAAGAGGTTTGCAGGAATAAATAATACCCATGTGAGTGGATTGCATTGTAATAAAGATACGCTTTACTAGCCAGTGATCTATTGTAGAATTTCCCCTTTTTTGTCTGGACGTTCCAACTTGAGGTTATTGACACTGAATCAGCTTGAATAATTTTTTTTTTGTCTTTTTCAAATGTAAATATGTTATGTAAAAATCCAATATACAAAACAATCTTAGACCTCCATGAAAACTCTGCATGTGCCTTTGGATCTTTGGAACATTCTTAACGAGTCACCATCTTGGGAATCATTGAATCATTAAATTAGCTTCAGTCTGCTCCCAAAGGGCTTTTCTTTATTTATATCTTTCTTTGCCACTAAACCTGGGTATGGTGGTGTGCCTCTGAGCTGCTTGTGTTGGTTATGATCTGTGGTTGGATTTTATTCCGCTCAAGCCTTTGATTAATCAAAGTTAATTTAATAAAATAAACATATGTGGTGAGCAAAGAGCAAATGCAGAACTAGGTAATTATACAGTTTACTAAATTATGCCATATCCTGTGTAAACCTAGGTTCATAGTTATTAAGAGTTAAAAACATTTACTTTAGCAGCTTTGACGTGGTTTAAAGTTAGTTAAGCTCAGTTGTTGACATTAATCTGTGGTGAGGGTCATTGTGTACGAGTCTGACTAAAGTCACAGATTAAAGTTAAACTTTGTTGTTAATGAAGTCTTTCTTATGTCGTCCATCTGTTTGTAGGACTACACCATTAAGACGGTGTCGTCCTCTGTGCTTTAATTAAAATGTCTGGTGGGAGGAGACTACAGTGAGCTGCAGACACAGTTACAGGAATCACCAGCTGCCCGGGCCTTTCCATCAGCTGGTGAAACAATAGTCACTCTGGGCGATAATTGGATGGGATTGCCCCTGTTGTATAATTTAAAAGTGAATTTGTCCTCATGTCCTAATGTTCATCTATTCATAAATCATCCTACTGTTTTCTTTTTTCTTTCTCTTTGAAGGAAAATTAGTTTTTACTTGTTATTGATGACTTCCAAGCTGGTGGCAGACAGAAAACCCCTTAAAGGTCCATTGAAAACTTCATCTATCTTTTATTTATTTATTTATTTATTTATTTATTTGTTTGTTTGTTTGTTTGTTTGTTTGTTTTTGCCGTGCACAAAATTTTTGCTTTTTGGACCCACTGAAATGAATGTTTTGACTTGAATGAGGTGGTGATTTACCTAAAAGGTTTTCAAATGATGAACATGGCCATGGACTATAACATCACCCATTCAGGACATGATGCAGTGTTGAATTTTCTCACTTTCAGCTCTAAAAAGTTTTAGCTTAAAAACAAAACGAAAGCCTGTAACAAACTGTCACATTACAAAGGTGTGCAACATCTGTTTGTTTGCTTTAGTTGAAAGATGAAAATGTTCTAGAAAGGTCTCATTTTAAAAGCACTGACATGCAAAGGCAACTTGGTTTTTGGTTGTGGGTTAAAAGTTAGGTAATAAGTAGGAACAAAAAGCCGAGCTAGCGTACAAGGTACTCTATAAAGTAATCCAAAGATTGTTCAGTTAATAACTTCCAGAATCCAATTCAAAATTCTGTTATACGTATACATTCAAAGCCATCCATAACCTAGCTCCACCGTACCTCTCAGACCTCCTTCATCCTTCAACCTCCACCCGTTCCCTCAGGTCCTCCTCCTCCATCCACCTCTCAGTCCCACCTTTCCGTCTGGTCACTATGGGGAGCAGGGCCTTCAGCCGCTCTGCTCCCCAGCTCTAGAACTCACTTCCTCCTGACCTCCGTAACATTGATTCCCTCACTCTCTTTAAAACCAGACTCAAAACTCACCTGTTCCGTCTAGCATTCCAATAATTACTCTCGTTGCTCCAATCTGTCTGTTTGTTTTATGCTGTTTTATCTTTTATTGTTGTGTATTTTATCTCTGTAAAGTGTCCTTGAGTGTTCAGAAAGGCGCTGTTGAAATAAAATGTATTATTATTATTATTATTATTATAAAGTACTCAATAGCTGCAGCCCTGGATGCTTTCATAAGAACTCTAAATCCAAATTATACACCTAAAATGACAGGAAACAGGCTAGAAACACATGTCTATTATTAATTTAAAGTTTTTGCAAATTGGTGAAATGTTGGTCAACTTTAAAGGGACTTAACGGAGTTTTTAATTTTTATGCTCGCGATTGCCCCCTCAGGCCAAAAGCGTAACGGCAGCGTCAATAGTAGGCTCGTGTACGAGGCGTGCATGCTGTACGTGCACACTCCTTAACGAAAATAACAGCTGAGACAGTCCTCTGTGTGTGTGTGTGTGTGTGTGTGGGGGGGGGGGGGGACAGGAGAACGCGCAGCTAATTAATTAAATAATTTGGTCCTGTACCTTTCTCTTCAGCACAGCCGACAAAGGTTTATGATGGGTCAGTCTTCCTGCATGCTCAGATCATTCCCTGCCCTTGCTTTAAAAATTGTTCCAAAATGAAAGTTGAACCCACATCTTTTTTATCTGTGAATTCAATGCCGTTCGGCGAGTCTCAAAAAAAAATTTGGGCATCTTACTGTAAAAAAAAATATACCATTAATGTAAAAAATAAACTCTAAATAAACTATGTTCACATCCAGAATCGAACCCGGGTCTTCTGCACGAAAGTCCGACGTCTTACTAGGTGAGCTGAAGCACCAGTGACGTCTTTCATATCTGTAACATTTATATCCTTGATAACAGCTGAAACAACGTTCAAAGAACGGTTCGGAGCGAAAATGGCAATTTTGTTGCTAATTTGCAGGAAATATCTAGAAGAAAGTAGCTAAGGTCCTCAGAAATGTAGCTAGGTTCATCACTAGGCGTTAGGAACAGCGACAAAGTCGCTGAGTTGGCACTTCCTCACTCTCTGCTGCTAAAGCTACTGATAACAAATGCTACGGGCTATGCCTGAGCGTGAACGCGCATGAAGCAGCCTGCTCGACCCGAGCAGCTCTTTTTCTGTGATTTTACAGAAAAACAGGCAATCACAGTAAAAATGCCAGGGCTCATTCTACAGGACCAGGGCATTGCAGGAGAATGTATGAAGAAGAAATGTATTATTTCTATACATGTTTTGGCTGTCAAACTTCCATAATGCCCCTTTAAGGCTAACCCCCAAATTTCTCTACCTCCGCTCCGCTCCGACACGAACGCTGGAGCAAAATCGGTCCCGTTGTAGTCAATCAGAGCAATTCTACTACTGCGGCCGTGCTCCGGCAGTGCGGCGCCGCCCTCTGTTCCGGCGTCCGGCAAAAATAGAATCGATCCTATTTTCGCCGGACGCCGGAGCACCTCCGCAGTAAATGGACAGAAATCACAACTGCCCAACAGGAAAAGGAGCAAGCACAACTTCCGTTTTTCACAATAAATCGATAAACAAAATGCGTTTTTTGTTTCATATGCACAGGTTTAACAACTTTTAACAACTATCAATGGCGGCTGAAGTTTAAATGCACAAAAGTAAGCCATAAATACAGTTTCCACTATCAAAGTAGTCACACTTTGTTGATCCAAACACTGCTGATCTCTCAACACAAATGATGGGCAGATTAAACAGTTCATGCCGATGCTTCTCCCACACAACGGGTGTTTGGACCTAACTTCCGCGTTTTTTGCTCGGACTGTATCGCAAGATCTCGAAAATCCCGCGCATGCTTGTTTACCCACCTCAGGTCTCCGCACCGGAGCGGAGCCGTTGTAGAGCACGTACCAATAAAAATTGAGTTCGGAAGCGAGCGGCTGCAGAAGGCGGGGGCGGACCGGAGTGGAGGTAGTGGAATTTGGGGGTAAAACATTGCCAGGCAAGCCATCCTATATATGCAAATATATAGTCGACCCATAGACTGAACTCAGTCGAGGGGCAGAACTTACGTTTGTTCTTTCTAACTGTCTCCACATGCTAATGATCAACAAACGTGATGTACTCACTGCTGCTGATGCCAACGGGGCAGTCCACCAAACACTGTCAAGGAAGACACAAATGTGTCCTTTAATTAGAAAAAGGATACAAGTAATTGTTTCTGCTCTTGACTCAAAGAAAAGCAAAAGTCTAAATGGTCTGAAGTTGGTGCCAATGTCGTATCAAACAAACCGCTGCTATTTTTGTTGTTTTGCCCTGTTGCAGCAACATCTCGCCCACCAAACCGATAGAGTGCTGTGATTGGCAAAACACAAGACTGGTCAGGCCTGCTGAGGCTCAAATGGAGCGTGGCTGAACTGATCTGCAGAGCAAAATCCTTTTGCTTCTACTACAGTCTGTCCAAATTTCTAGACTAGCTAAAGTATCCATTTAAGTTTTAAAACAATGCAGCACATCTTGACTAAATTAAATTGCTAATTATTCAGGACATCTAGAAATGCTTAGCTTTCTCTTAGCTCAAAGAAGCTAACATTAGTTGTCTGCAAATTCCTGTTTCGTTGCTTTATCTTTGAAAAGATGAAAAAAAATCATCACTTAATGTTGCTTCTTTCATTATTTCTTGATGTTTTATTTGAGAATATTTCTACCCTGGTCTGTTTTTGATTTCTGGGAACATGTGTGCACAGAAACTTCCTGAAGTTCATATGGCAGTTAGAAGCTAATCTCTCCATTCTTATTGTTCTGTCATCACAACAGATACATCTGTCGTCACTGCAGAAAAGGAGAGAACATGCCTTAAAAAAGGGTATATTCTGTTCTTTTACAGAAGACAGCCAGGACTAGGCAGGTCCCAGTGACATCCTTTAATACCCTTTGATAAGCTGCTATGAAAGCGCTGCATATTCCCATTTGGCCTGGAAGCACTGAGGTAGGCGTGCTGATGGGAGAGAGGTTAAGCCGAGCTCAGTGAATGAGACCTAATTGATTAGACATGGAAACTGCTGGTAATGTACAAAAAAGGAAGTCGCAATACACCTTTACAAACACTGCTTAGACTCTTTAGACAACCTTTGACACCCTTCTCATTGTGTTGAGACATCTTTAGCATGTTTAACATTTTTTTAGAGGGGTTTTCTGAGTTACTCACTCGGCAATCATTGAGTCTAACTCTGGAAATGAGAAGCCGTTACCTTAGCAGCAAGCATGAACGACGGATGAAGAGCTTACCTATAATTTGGGAAAGCACTTCTCTCTAAATGTGTTCAGGCTTGTTAGCAACTTCCCATGTGTAGAACAAAAGCTCTGTGAAGTGCTTGGGTTTTAGGGCTGTCACAGTGCTGAGGAGATCCTAGCCTCATCAGGTGACCTGCGGTGTAACACGGCTGTAACAGGGTGGCCCTCCATCAGCAGCTCTCTGCCAGTTCCTGTCTTTCCTGTCGATCTCGGCACAAACATGCCTGGTAGCCAGAACTGGATTTATACTTGTTGATGTATAAGAAACTGTAGCAACAGCACCAGCCTACTGCCAATTTCTCCATCATCACAGGTAGCTGGGACTAATCTTTTTTCATGTGTTTACTAATCTAAGGCATTGAGGTATAGTGGATAATTTTTTTCCCCATTTTTTGTGAAATTTATGTTTGTCTTCAACTTTTTTGGTGTACACACTAAGCTGTTAGCAAGGAAAAATGCTCTTTTTTTTGCGTTTTCTTTTTCCATGGAGCAGTAGAGGTTGCAGTGTAATATAGAACAACAATAATGATTACCACATGGAAATGTACAGCTAAATTATTAATTTTTGTTTATTAAAATGGTAAACCTCCTGGTTTGTGAATTTGAAATTCTAGATAATTCTGTATAAAGTTTTAAAGGTTTGGTGGGAAAATGTGTTTCTACAACACAATAAACTGCTCCTCCTACCTCACTGTATAGCAGTGCAGTAAAATTATGTATTTTTTCTTAATGAATAGATTCTTAAAAATTGCCCTTTGCCGAATTGGCATTTTCTCAGTTTCACTTGTCATCCGTTCAGACCACCCTCATGATAACTAGAGCCTGCAGACCATTTGCCTTTAAGTGAAATTTGACTGCTGTGGGGTGGAGTCATTCTGTACGCTTTTTGAGATTAAACAGGAATACTTGTGGGACTACTTTGTTTTAGATTTTAGTCCCTGGGCTCAGTTGGACAGAAAAGGTTTCCCTCTCTGGTGAGAGCTGTGTAATCCCCTGTCTGCTGGCTACTCACTCTCCTCCTGACTGTAACGTTTCTTTCTGTCTTTGCCTCAACAGAACAATGCAGACCAAGTGGCCTTCCAAGTGGGTGGTGGCCTGTCCGCTTTGGAACAAATTTTGCAAGTCATCTCTGCTGCTTCTACGCCCACCGCAGTCCCCCGTATTCCTCTCAAGTGAGTACTACTTGCAAAAGTGAAAAATTGGTTTCATTTTCAGAACATTAATACACAAACCAGTTGTGGCTGAGACCTGTGAAGCCATTGACATCAATTATCTACTACTAGCTATGTTTTGATCTCACCGTATGGCGTTTCTAATTCATAAGCTGTTTGTGTTAATGCAAATTTCACAATACATTTTGCATAAGATGAAGCTGTAATCTGAGATTTATATTACTAAAGATATTAAATTATACATTTGAATTTAAAAAATCAGTCTGTGTACAAGTGAGTATATACAATCACTGGCAAAAACAGGGGAAACAGTCGCTGAACAAATGTAGAGAAGATTAAAGTACAATTTTTTTTTCTAGCAGAAATTTCAATTTTTATTTTCTTTAAATAAAGTTTCAGCACATTATTCACGATGAAATGACATATCACCAAAACATTAAAAGCCATTATTTTAATAATGCAAGGAGGAAACGGGAGCCAAGAATAACTTTCAAATGCATTTATTAACAAAAAGACAAACTGCAAAGCTTCTCCAGCATTGTTTTACTAAGATGGGTGACCTAATTGTTTAGTTTAAACTATATGGAGCCTATGTCTCCTCCCCTTTTGGTCAGCTCATGGGTTCCTGGAATAAAGATAAAATGAATCCAAGTGGACAGGGCTATAAAAGCTATTTTCTGGTCCGCTTTGCCTTACGCCCTGAATCACGCTTAATCGTGTGCATTTCAATGTCTGTCACATACTTTGAGATTTATTAGCTAAAAAGGTCTAAAAAATTATGTTCCACATCTCCTCTCCCCCAGCGTAGCTGCTACTTACCACACGGCCAGATATATAGTGGTTTTCTCCATGTTTAATGCTCCTTCCTTTATCCAGGATAAAGGATTCAAACATTGTATATTTTCTTTTATTGTCTGGTTTGATGACGTCAATTTGGTGACACAAGCATTTGTAGTCCCCTACGTCTTTTCACACAAAACCTAAAATTATTTGCCGCCTGTCGAAAAGAAATGCCTTCTTGGCATCAAAATGTGTCTTTAAAATTCACGGACATCATATGTGAAATCCATGGCACATATCAAACGGGATTAGAAAATAACTTTTATCCGCTCATACACTCCCATTCTTTTTTGTTTTGGCGGTTGGGGACCCATGGTCCAGAAGTAGATGAGTGTGACTTAGGCTCCCTGCAGCACCAAACTCTTGACGCATTCTACCCGTTTTCGTCGATTAACTAACTCTGTAATGGTTTGTGTCATCAGAAATATTCAAATGCCTTTTAAGTCCACTTGCGCCGGGGACACACCGGCCGCGGAAGCGCCGTGAAGCGCCGAGAAGCGAATCGCTCAGGAAATTCGGCCACTGCTCGCCGCTCCTCAGTTCAGATCAGATGCGCCCCAGTCGAGGCGCGCCTCGGCTCAGCTGTAGTTTTTCTTTTAAACACTTGGTGTCCTCCATTTCCTCTCTGCCTTTTCTCAGCTCTTTTCCTCTACGTGTGTGTGTGTGTGTGTGTGTGTGTGTGTGTGTGTGTGTGTGTGTGTGTGTGTGTGTGTGTGTGTGTGTGTGTGTGTGTGTGTGTGTGTGTGTGTGTGTGTGTGTGTGTGTGTGTGTGTGTGTGTGTGTGTGTGTGTGTGTGTGTGTGTGTGTGTGTGTGTGTGTGTGTGTGTGTGTGTGAGAGAGAGAGAACCTATGGTATGAGTTGTTTCTGCCAGTTGAATCTCTTGGAACCCGCTCCAATTCTGCAGCTGTATCCTAGCAGTTTCTTCCAAAACGGGTACGTAAATAATCATGTTTTTCGGGGGTCGTACAGCTCCTCGTGTTTCTCAACTTCCATAATTAATTTAAAGTCATCCATCTTAACTGCTTGCCTCAGACTTTCTGCCTCTCTGTCCTGTTTGCTCCATGAAAAGACACCCAAAACCACACTCCCCTTCACGTGATCACACACGTACACAAGTTCGATGTGTGTGTGTGTTCCGGTGTGTTTGTGTGGTTTTTCTGCAGTGTCTGATTACGAACACATTTGACTATTGCGGAATTTTATTTTGAAATGCTTTATTTTGTTAACTTTACCGGCCTGCCTCTTATGTCTAGGTTTGACTTCCTGCCAGAATTGACGCGATTCACCCGTGGCTCGCGAAAAAAATAGAGCCGACGCCGAAATGATCGCTGCACGGCGCGGGCTGGAGGGCGCGAGGCGATTCGCGGCGCTTCGGCGGCCCATGTGGTCTATAGAATAGCTTGACAAGGGCGCCGAATGAAGGCGGTCCCATTTTCGCGGTGCTTCCGCGGCCGGTGTGTCCCCGGCGTTAGTGTTATTACGGTAAATCCTGTTTCACTGTTGCTCTGTATCACACTCGTGAATGGTTCAGAATGAGGGACAGTAAATTAGCAATGGAGACAGATGACCGCAGCCATTATTAGTGTTTGCTGAAGCAGCGCTATGAAAAGAAAAACAAAATGACCAAATATGCCGCTCTGTTAACAATTGGGTCTTGGCTCTTGTAATCCTTCTGCTTCCACCCACCGCTCACTGTTGCCGCTGTAACGTTTTTAAAACCTGGGGGAAATCCCATATGTGTTAAATAGGTGATGCAACCGATCCAGGGTCAGTCAGGAGCACAGCAACAAAAAAAATCCTTTGTTGATCATGTGATCACGTTGTTTGAAGTTGCAATTTCGATCAGAAAACAATATAGTTCAGCCCTTCTGAAGGCCTCATAACAGTGTAAAATAAATATTTCCAAATTATCAACGTGGTTTTATTTTTAGTAGAGACACGAATTAGAATTCCTTTCTTTGTGACTGTTTCTGTAGTTTCATAACCTGAGTTATCGGAGTTCAAATCTACTCATTTGGCTGTAATTATTGCATTTGAATAATTACTCTAATGTTTAACAAGGCTGCTTTCCAAGAAAAAGAAAGGTGTTAAATTTCATCAGTCAGTTGGTGTTTGTTCTTTTCTTTGGAATACAAACTCCCATGTGTTGCTTAGAGTATTTTTGAGTTGGGGAGGATCCATCGTTTCGTTGGTCTACCAGTACATAACCTCAGTGAGGCTGCTGTACTCAGAAGTGGGATTCTGTAATGGACTCGAATGGCCTTATGCTCCCATTCATTAGCATTTACTGGTCTCTCAGTCTCTGCTAATGGACAAATGCTTCTTATATTTATAAGGCTTTTAAAGGGCATTGCATGCGTATTGATTTTTCCCCCCACTTTTTCCAGTCTCTTAATCTCAGTCTTTTGTAATATGAAGGTTTTTGAAGCTCCCATTTTGGAAGAAGCATAATGTGAAATAGTTTCTTCAAGCAGAAAATGTGTGACCAGTCATGCACAATGGATTCACTTACACTGTGTGCCTCTGTGTATTTTTTGTAATCTGTTTACAGTTTAAGCAAACTTTGCATCTGATGTGACTTTTGTTGTTGCTGAGCTGCTGAATTGTTCTGTGGTTTATTTATTTTAGTTCATGACGACATCTCATTGGGTCTTTCATTGTGAAAAGCACATTGGGACAGATTTTACTCTTGCCACTGCAGCTCATGACAAGGTGCAACACAATGATGCATCCTGGCCGTCTCCTTATCACAATCTGTCTCCTGGTTGGCTGTGTGGCCTTAATGGGCAGCTGTATGGACACCAGCCCCAGTGTGCTACGTTATCTGTTTACAGAGATGCTGCTGTATTGATCACCTCCTCCCACCAGATAAGCAGAGTGATTTACAAAAAAAAAAAACAAAAGCACCTGCCGAGATGCTTATGCCATATCTCTCCCCGAGGAGTCTGATTCCATCTTGTTACCATTACATTAATGAGCTAATTCCTCTACAAGTCTCTGCTAATGTTCTGGTGTAACCCCGTGGTCACTGGAGTGTGTAGATCAGAGTTTATGCAGCTGCCGTCAAGAAGCTTAACTGGTGAGGTGGCATTTTAGAAAATAAAAACATAACAGCATCTTTGCTATAAACCCCTTTACTAATTAACAATCTAGCAATCTTATTAATGAAATTCACTTGCATTTCGGTAAATCATATTCAGAAACATTTCAACCATCTGATTACATCACAACCGTGTGTGTGTGTGTGTGTGTGTGTGTGTGTGTGTGTGTGTGTGTGTGTGTGTGTGTGTGTGTGTGTGTGTGTGTGTGTGTGTGTGTGTGTGTGTGTGTGTGTGTGTGTGTGTGTGCGTGTGTGCGTGTGTGCGTGTGCGTGTGTGCGCGCGCGCGTAATATTTTCTGTGAATCATCCTACTATTTGAGGTCCAGTGGTGTAGAGGAGCTACAAGTATTATTTTTATCATTCTCTGTTGATGTTTTTCTCCATTAAAGGCTAGACTAACATGAATATTTTAGGAGCTCTGATTTTTTTATGTTAAATAAAACTTTGAAATATACTAAACATGCCAATTTAAGGCATAAGTTATAAAAATCTGTTTGTTTTTTTGCTTAAAGTGGCAGTGTGTAGTATCCTGGCGCTAGGGGGCAGTACAAACATTTCAGGGTCGTTTTACACCATATCGCCGTGACTGTTGCTAGTTTAAAAAAACACTACAGTAAATGTTACCTGTGGAGCAGAAAGCATGTGACCTCTGGTTGGCGTGACTCCTCAGACTTTGATGGTCCTTCAGTTAATTCCATCAAGAGAATGCAGTGCCGATTGTAGTTTTCTGTCATTGTAGTTTCTGGATCTGCTCGGGGTCCTGCGACTGCTGATGATGTCATCATACTACGGCAATACCTCTTAGCCAAAATATATCAATATTAACTGTACTGACAAATGAAAAAATCATTTTATTAATTAAAATGTACCAATTTACCAACATTTACCTATTTAAAATTCACCAGCTTTTTATTAGCCTTGCCTTTTGCCTTACAAAAACAGCTATGTTGGTTGTTTAATTTCACTAATTATCTACCTGGAGCATCATTATTTTCATCATTTATTTTCATTATTAGTAGTGGTGGTAGTCTAAGCAGCCAACATGCTTTTCCTTCACTGCAGAATCATTTTTCAGTTCAAAACCAAAAGAACAAAAATAAAGATTTTGCTTACAAATTAACACAAAGACATTGAAGTAAAATAATATAATAAAACAACCCAAAACACCTCTGAGGCCACTGTATTGCCTTTTTGGGACAGACTATAATCTTGTACCTGTGCTTTAACAACGAGACAGCGCTCTGATGATAACTAGTGAGCTTCGGAGAAACTTGCGTGTTAACCAATGTGTATTTCCATCACCATCTCACATGACCTGTTGTATCCTGTGAAATCAAACCTCCTACCAGTGGTTTTATTTCAGGATGTTTTCCACCATTCGTAAATGTGTGTGCGCTTGTGTGTGTGCATGGCCATGTGAATGGCCCTGTGTGACTGCTCATCAGATTTCTCTTCTTTCATACCTGGCCAGTGTGGCACAACACCCAATGTAGATGTCTTGGAAGCACTCAGGGTAACGGAGAGATCAACAGCAGAATCAAATTAAATGTCATTTAGATAGCCGTGAATGAAGGGATTGTTGGACAGCACAAGGAAATGGATTTGCTCCTCCTCACCTTTTTTCTATTTTGGCTTGGGGTTCTTTTTCTTCCCTTGTTTTAGAGGCAGGGGCTCAACCTGATCTGGAAGTTAGTCCGATTTCTGTAGCACGGCTCCCGTCAGGCTCGACTGCACACACAGGAAAGGCACAGAAAAGGGTGAGGAATGTGAAACTGAGGTTGAGGAGCAATGATCTGTGGGCTGATAACTCAAGGCAGTGACAGAAAGCATAAAGAGCCTTTTACATGCTTGTTGTAGTATTGTCAGTCCAACCTACATTTGAGATTTATAAATAGACTGGGGTTATTTTAGTAAAATTATTCAGAAAACAGTTAATAAAAATTTTTGTGGGTTTATTTGGGATATTTGGCAAGCATAAAATGTAAATCTGATTCAGATTCCTAATAGTTTTCTCAGATGTTAGGATTTCAAACCGAGAGGTCATTGGGCTCCTAATCCCCTGCTAAACCTTTCCCTTATCACGAGTGGGCACGTGGACATCCAGGTCAGAGCCCCAGAGGGCTGCAGAGGGGTTAGACAGGATCAGGTGTGCTCCATTCCTTTACCTCGGGGCCTCATTTCTTTACAGACCTGAAAAGATTTACAGGTAAAACAGTTGTAAGAGGTTAACCAGTTGGTGCTGGAGAGCAGATTACATTGCTTAATTGTGTGTGTCTGACTTTCTCTCAAGTCTCCTTGATTACCAGCATTAAATCCGCCTGTGAGGTCCACCCGTTAAAACTTACACAAGAAGTTTACGATTTCTATTTGCTAATCAGAAAATGATCATGCGGTAAGTGAGTTGCGGTTCTTAAAAATTACTCAAACTGTTGAGCATAGTGTTTGTTCAAGGAGAAGCTCGTAGCTCTGCTTGTGGAGAAACGTCCTGCTCGGATTAAGTGGCGACCACAATCCACATAACATTTTTCTGCAACATGAGAAAGGCTGTTGTGGCACTTTACTAAATTGTACCTCATCGAGGCGAGGGGGTGGATTTAGATTGTGAGATTCCCAGAGAGGCTGTACTATCGAGTGTCATGCTCATCAAGCTCAATTAGGTGGGAGGAAACCAAAGACAGATCACTGTAATGGCTCATTGTACCAGTTGGTGTCGAGGCATAACTCAGACAGGCTTTTGACAGCCTTCTCATTTGTTCAGAGATGACCAGGGACCCAAGTGATTAGCTTTGTTACAAAGCTGTTGTATGCTCGTTACATGGAACCAAGGGCCCAATCTGTCCCTCCAGACTTCAAGGGATTCAATTAGTACATGCTTTGCAAGTCAGGGACAGAAAACATGCAATTTAGGTTCTATTGTTAAAAAACAAGCTTTTTTTTTTTGTCTAACCGAAAACCTAAACTTTTTAAATAAATGAATAAGTAGAGGTTTAAGAAAATAGCAACACAGTAAAATATCTTAATTTTTTGTGTTATGACACTGAATAGATATTTAAAAGCTGTGTATGTGTTTTATATAGAGAATTTGCTTTTGTTTGGTGCAGTTTAAACTCAGTACCATACCGATTTATTTATAACGGCTCATTTCAACACAGTGTGAGAGCTAACCAAAGCACCTTACAGAAAGTCATAATTAAACAGAATAAAAGCAGTTCAATAAAAAATAAATTGGTAAGAACAAGCAATAAAAACAAGTAAAACAACCAATAAAACAACACAAGGCTATAAAGCAAGCATAAGAAATGGTCATATTTCAAAAGCTAAGTCATAGAAATGAATCTTCAGTCTTGACTTGAAGAGAGAGGCCGATGAAGATGACCGTATGGAGATAGGGAGGGAATTCCAGAGAACAAGTGCAACATACACAAATCCTGCTCACCCTCGCTTTATAGTTCATTTTGGGGGTCCTCAGCAGCAAGGGGTCAGCTGTCAAACAGCGCAGTCGAAAAAAAGCACGATGTAACAACTGCATTTATCTGAGGTGCCACTGAAAACCCTGTGTCCAGTTTCACACCAAAGCTAGTGACGCATTGTTTGGGTTCAATACACAGTAAATTGGGGACAGATAATGTGCGTGAAAGGTTTCTAGGCTCGAGAAGAACCATCTCTGTCTTTGCTTCATTTAGACTCAAGATGTTTGTAGCTAGCCATTCCTTCACATCGGAGAGACAATTTACCACTTGGACGTCGTGGGCGATGGTGGCACAGGAGTTAAGTGCTCGCCCCGTAATCGGAAGGTTACAAGTTCGAGCCCCGCTCAGTCTGTTGCTGTCGTTGTGTCCTTGGGCAAGACACTTAACCCACGTTGCCTGCTGGTGGTGGTCGGATGGACTGGTGGCGCCTCTGCTTGGCAGCCTTGCCTCTGTCAGTGCGCCCCAGGGCAGCTGTTGCTACATCGTAGCTCATCCCCACCAGTGTGTGAATGTGTGTGTGAATGACTGATTGTATTGTAAAAGCGCCTTGGAGGGTTCGAAAACTCTAGATGGCGCTGTATCAAATACAGGCTATTTACCATTTACCTCTGCATCTGATCCTTTTATTGCCAAGTAAAGATGTGATAGCTGATGCCATGACGGTGAAAACCCTGTCCCATAGGTATAGCAGACAAATGGGAAATAGGACCCCGACTAGGTTATTCCACATTCAGTCTGACGGAACAAGGTCTTTCGATAATACTTGATGCATCTTGGAAGTTTCTGGCCTGAGTTTTCGTTAAAATTTCTTCTGAAAAATTGCAGACTTTGTCTGGCGTTTTGTATTGTGAAATATCGTAACTCTGTACTTTGTTGAATATTGTATTGCCAGATTTTTGCCAATACACTCCAACTATGTATTAGCCCTATGTATATCTGTAATAAATATTTTTGAAACACCAAAAACTTAGCCAGACCGTAGCAGAAGCAGTATTGTGCTCTGCATGTCGGCCTAGCCACTCTCCATTGTAGCGTCAGCAGGCCCAAACAATCTTGTGTCTTGCCAGTCCCAGCGCAAGACTGTCGGTTTAGTGGGCAGGATGTTGCTGCAGTTGAGTGAAACAACAAATATGTCAGCGGCGGCTTGTTTGAAATGGCTTTGGCATCCACTTTGGGTAATTTAGACGTGGGCTTTTCTTTGAGTCAAGAGCAAATATAGGTACCTAAGTCTGTTATTTAGAAAATGGATGCATTTGGATCTTTGATAGTGTTTGGCAGACTGCCCTGTTGACAGACATCCATAGCGATTATTACATCATGTTGTTTGTTGTCCAAAAGCACGTGGAGACAGTTTGAAATACAACTGTAGATTCCGCCTCACGACTGAGATCTCTCTATGGGTCGTGGTCAGACTATATATTCACATATATAGGAAGGCTTGCCAGGCTACCAAAAGCCTAACTAACTCTGAAAAGCTCAAGGTTCAAATTGTATTAGCCCCCCCCCCCCCCCCCCCCCCCGGGGACCATTACAGTCTTCATTATACACAACTTAGGACAAACATTTGGTCAATGGAGTCTCCATGTAACCTGAAATCTATTGACCAGTGTGAACTCTATCTCTGTTTTAAAACATTTCTTTGCCAGTAATTAAGTCTGTCCTGCCTTGCCATTTAATCTGTGATGGGAGATAACCCCACACTATTGTGCTCTTCTTTACTTAACAAGTGCATAATCTCAAATACCACAATAGACTGAAGTCACCCAGATTAATTCCTGTGCGTCAGAGGAATGCACACGGCTGCTTGAGCCGTTCTCATAAGTTGTGTGTGCAGCATATAATTATACAAAAGAAAAGTATTTAAGTTGTCGTTTTGGAATTTGCATAGAAGCTTATCTGTGCCCTGTGTTCACTCAACAATCTGAGTCTGAGTGAGAATCTGATGCTGCGAGGCTGCACACAAAGTGTAGTCTGGTTAGGTTCTCATGTTACGCCCCTCTCGTTCCACAGTCTGCCCTGTCAGTGCTCTCAACTGTTAATTTAGCTTCTTTTTTTTTAAACTTTTTCCACTATCTTTAGTTTTTATTAGACTATTTGTAACTTCAGCTCACGTTCATGTGTGAAATAGTTTGATAAAAGTAGTTTCTTGTATCTTTCTTGGGCTTTATTGCAGTTTTCAGCTGATTTGAACTTCAGCCAAACACTCAAAATGTTGTGATTCTCACATTAACACCACGTCTCAGTTTTACGTTGCTATGTCAATATTGATACAAAAAAAGGTCAGATCTGTCCACTAAAAATTCAAAGAGAAGGAAAAGAAAATAATAGAAGTTATTGACAGACTCTGGCAAACCCCCATCTGATGTGTTTGTACCGCCGCTGTGCCAGCGTGGTTTGACTGAAAACTCACAGCAGCTGTGAAAGGTTCGGTAGATATCAAAATGTTTACCAGTTGGAGTAAACATGGCCTACTTTTGGCTCTGCAGAGTGGGATTCCATTCTTCCAGCGAGCAGATAGGACACGCTATTTCTCTAATGGCTAAAATATACAGTTGTCAGAAAATATTAACTGATGAAAAGGGCGAGGGGGAGTAGCAGTCACAGCAGAATGATTGGTCAGTTATCTGAGGCATTAATCTTCTCTGCGGCTTGTTGTAGAGCAGACGGTACACAAGGGGTACTCTGGCCACTGCCTGGGGCCGCCTGGCTGCTGTTAGGAGCTGCTAGGAGACATTATTTTATCTCTCAAGAGGAAATGCTGCAACATCTCTGCCAAGATGGGACTGAGATTGCACTCAGCACCTCGAAAGGTGGCTGCAGAGGGGAGTCTCCACATTAAGTAGCTGATAGGAGTGTTTTATTCCTCAAATCGGCTTCCATTCTTGCGCTGTCAGTGTGATATACTTCTGACTGGTGGAGACAAACGGCACCCTTAAGAAACCACAAATAAAGCAGAGTGTGTTTGGTTTCCTGATGCCTGCAGATAGTGTTGTCAGTACTCGGGTCACATTTACATCCCACTGGTAGTGTTTCTTTGAGGAATTGCAAAGGGAGTTTTCCTGTAAACCCTGTGATTAATTTTCTCGTTTCCTTGATAGATCTCTCTGTGCTGCTGCTAACGTCTACTATCTAGCATGTTCCAACTGCTCCTTCAACTGCTGCTACGTGCTGTTCAGCAACAAGATAGTCTACCTCATGGACCTGCTGCTTCATCAGCTGACGGTAGGCTAAAGGAAAAGGAAGAAAAAAAGAACAGATGCAGGGTATTTAAACGTTAAGGTTTTCTTTAATTCTAAGCTGTAGAAATAAAAAATATTTGACCTAAACTTCTTTCACTGTATGACTGGAGTATTTGAACTTTGTAACAACAACAAACTCATGTCTGGGAAAACACATCATTTTTAAAAAGATTCTGAAATGTTGTTACAAAGCCTGCATGTATGTGTATATATATAATATATATATATATGCATATATGTGTGTGTGTGTGTGTGTGTGTGTGTGTGTGTGTGTGTATTTTTTTGGTCCATTTTTAAATGACTTTTTATTTATTGAACATCTTTTTTCTGGCATTTATGAGCCAATTTACAGGTTACTCCCAAGTTTTAACAAATTATTTATGAATTAGCATTTCATATTAATATTTTTCTTTATTCTCTCACACCAAACCAAAATGAAGGATTAGATTCTAAAATCGCTAAAAAGTTTGGATTTTTTGAGAAATTGCTTCTTGTAAACTCTTCCCTTTAAACGGGACAGCAGTAGCTCAGGAGGTAGAGCGGGTTGTCTAGTTATTGGAAGGTTGCCGGTTCGATCTCGGCTCTGACCAGAGAATTCTGCTGTTGTGTCCTTGGGCAAGACACTTAACCCGCCTTGCCTGCTGGTGGTGGTCGGAGGGACTGGTGGCGCCAGTGCTTGGCAGCCTCGCCTCTGTCAGTGCGCCCCAGGGCAGCTGTAGCTCCATTGTATCTCATTCCCACCAGTGTGTGAATGGGTGAATGACTGATTGTGTTGTGAAGCACCTTGGGGGGTTGTTGAACCCTAAGAAGGTGCTAAACAGGCCATTTACACCAGTTAAAAAAACGTGTGAGCTTTTTGTTAAAAACAGCAAATAATACCGAACTATTTCCCAGTTTCCACCGACGTTTCCTGACAGAGGGGAATGTGAGGTTGCAGGCAGGCTGCGTTGCGACGACATGTCAGCCCTTATCCTTCAGCACTCTGTTAGGACTGTAAACACCAGCTCACTCCAAACATCCAACAGTGGCGGCTCGCTGGGGCCGCCTACGCTCACAGCGTAGACGGGACAGGGCGCAGGCCACAGGGTTGATGTGCATGCATGAACTCTACTGGGGCTTCCTTCTTCAGCCGAGTTCCAATCCAAAGCAGTCATGTTTCTCCAGGGCAAAGAGGGAGAAGTTAGCTTGTGTTCTCCAGTTTATATAAAACATCCCAGCAGCTGCTCTGCTGACGGACATCTCTAACAGCGCTGCAGGAGATGAACCAACTCTTCTTGTGCTCCCACTGTCCGTTTGTGGTGAGTTGAGTGGAGTTTTTGACATGCAGGTTTGCTTTAGTTGATGCAATTTTAGACTTGCACAACGTATTTGTGTGCATGTCTGCATCTTGGTGTGTGTGTGTATGTGAGAGCAATAGAGTGCAGGCAGTGGGGGTTGTACTGCCATATGAGCAGCCCCCCCCCCCCCATTTAATTAGATTTGTGGAGAATGTCGGTGGATTTACCTATGCTGTCAGCATTCAGCCCGGCTGTTGGGAATGTTTTACCTTTCGCATGCTTTCACACAAAACAGAGGCACTATATCTCAAACGTGGACCTCCGTTTATGTGTTACACATGAAGTTTGGAATGCAGATGAGAAAAATGGCCGCCTTACTATTTTGTCTAAATTCTTTCAAAGGCCTTCAGACTTTGAAAGCTAAAATGGTAAATCTGCAAAACGAGCTAGCTTTTCCTCATGCCTCTTAACAACGTTCTAACATTGCATAGCTATGTGGAGTTTAAAAAATAAAATAAAAAAGTACAGAAAAGAAGTTATTAAATTTGTTTTTTCTCATTTGTCTACAAACCTCAGCCAATAACACGGCTCGGTCCAAAAGGTTGTCTGTCTCACCGAGCCGCCACGCATCTGCCTTTACCTGGGTCCTCCACTTATTACACGGTTGCACATTTTACAACAGAACACCACTGGTGTGAGAGGTTCTGTCCAAAATAATATCAGAGAAGGAGAAAAAGCCAGCTGCACTCACTTTAACTGTAGGACAGACTACCAAATCCCCTCCCAAAAAAAAAAAACATTTGAAGTTGTGCAAAACGAGACATTTTGACCTAGAAAACTGTGACTGGTGTTTAGCGCTCTTTTGTTTACTCTAGCAATGTGCGTTCCCATATCAAGGGGACTGGAGGGTTGACAGCTCTGTGACTGTGTTTAACAGCTAGCTTGTTTTACGGATTTGCCATTGCTTCTTTAAGGATATACCTGGTTTAGAATAAAAACCATAGACCATAGTCTATTTATGTACAAAATTCATGTTTATTTACTCAATTTTTGTGCGACTGAATAAAGGTTTCAAACTGCAGCAATCCCACTTGTGGCTATTATTAATTTTATCTACCAATTATTGCCTTAGGTTTGAAATAATAAAATGATTGTATTTGTCTTGTAAACCCGGGAAAGAAAATTTTACACAAACAAAAGGCTTCTGTGCTACTTTGACGCATTTTTAGGTTTATACTTAAAGGAAAGTCAATGAATAAATTGTTTTATGTTTCTGACAATAATGCTGATTAACAATAGTTTGTTTCATTAATCACATTTTTGTCCTTCTGTTGAATCAGCTGTACGTTCCAGATGAAGACAAGTCAATTTTTGGTCGATCTGTGAACAAACAAGTCTTTGAAGGTCTGACAACAGGCCTGCTTCAGACCATTGCCACCATCTTGGATTCCCTGTGGCCGTTCCTTTCTGAATCAGGGCAAACCGAGAACCCATGGATCCCCTCCTCAGATTCCAAGGTCAAGAGCTCCGCCGCAGAGTCCGTTAACACTCGTGCTCAGGATCTAATCAGGTATTTCCCTTTCAGAGATCTGTGTAACTCTGTGTTTCACATCTTCCTACATGGCACCTCTTTTCCTCACCTCACAACCTTTTTACCTCTTTAAGTAGCACTTCTCCTCCGCTCCCCTCCACCGGGCTGAGAAGTAGTCAACATCCGATTTCTCCAAGAGCGTGCCATATGTAAGGAATAGGCTAACAAAATGTCAGATCACTTGGAAGCTGTCCAAGCAGTGTCTTGTTAAAATGGGAGTAGTGTGAGAATAAGGTGTGCTGTGGCGTCCTCCCAGCATGCTTTTTTTTCACACAACTTCTGAAACACAATTTAAGTAATATCGGTTTCTGTGGGGGCTTACGAAGTCGCATAAACAAAGAGCACTTCCAGAGCTTTGAAAGGTCCCCTTGAACCTGACATTTAGGCTAGCCCCTGTGGGTCTGGACTGTAGGAGTCGCAGCTCGGATGGAGAAAAACGGACGATGAGGAAAGGCAGGCCCAGCACCTCGAAAGCCTCACGGACTAGTGCTGCCTTTCCACCATACCTCCCACAAGCCATGATTCATCTGGATGGAGCAGCTGTGCAAGCCCACCAATCTCATCCACTGACCCAGTCACAACCCCAAGTCAGAGGGGGGGTGAGAAAAATAGTGTCGTCAGACTGATAATCTCAAGATTTACATCAACTGTCCTTTTAATGTGTATGTGAGGAAGGACAAAAGATGAAAACATCTTCAGCTTTTGCAGCTCCCTCTCTCCCGTAGCACCAAGCTTCGTGTTCACTGTTTCCTTTCTGCTCTTTGCCTGTTTCACAATTTTCTTGTTAAAGTATTAAAAACAAATAAAGCCATACATTTAGTTCAGGATCCCAGGTGATCTTCAGAGCTAGGGTTAGGTTTCTCTCAGTATGAACTCTCTGAATCACCTGTTTCTAGGAAAACGTCACAGAGTGACTGTTTTAACAAAACAGAACCAAAAAACAAAAGTGACGAACCAAAGCAGAAACAAGACAAGAAACCAACCACAACTGTGATTTATAAACTGATTGGCAGCTGTATTGATGTCTAGATTTTCATAAGCTCTTCATGTTCAAAGATCTCTGCATACCAGAAGCTTCCAGAAGACTAGCCCCAGGTCAGTGGACTGTCAAGAGCCCAGAGCCGTGCTGGCACAGGGGCCACAACAGCCATCTAATGACACAATTAGGGGTGATTTGTGGCTGAGAGAGTACAGGGAACATGATCACGAGTCCTGTCATTGGCAAAGACAAATTGAAGATATCACAGTAATAGCATAGGGTGGAGGGCTTAGGTGAGGTATTGGCTTACAGCTGTAGAGCTGTGGGAGTGCACACAGTAACGGCCTTTGTTAGCTTTGGTGAAAGGGCCTTTTTACAAAGAAAATGTGTGTTTTAGGAGCCCAAGTAATAAAGCATGTAATGTTTTTCTTTTCTTATCTGTTTACTGCAGCTACGTGGTAAATGTGGGGTTGATTGACAAGCTGTATGGGTGCTTTTTATCCGTCCAAAGCCCCGTAGACGAGCACCCCAAGATGTCCGCCTTCCTCCAGCAAGCCTCAGCTCTGCTGCACAGCATGTGTAAACTCTGCTTTGTCTTAACTGGACGGTGAGTTTCTCTCTCATTATCTCTTGATCTTCCTCTAACAAACACACACCTCTGCCTCAGTCTTTGTAATGACAGAGGCTCAGTAACTATTGGCATTTCACTGTCAGTCGGATCCATGAAGACAAGCTCACAGTTACTCAAACGATCAGCCAGCAGGTCATTTTCTGCAGCCGGCGAGCTGGCTGAAGCCGTCCTTGCTTCATATAGAGATAGGCATCTACTTGACCCAGCGCTGTGTCACTCACCATAAACCTTAGCCTGCAGCATAGGAGGGAGCCCACCCACATGTGCCACGGTGACCTCCATTCAGAGAGGTTCAGTGGCGCCGCTGACAGAGGCTAAGCACACAGTCACACCGAGGGACATCAGCACTGCAATTCTCACTTCAAAAGAATAGAAACATTGAGCCTTGTAGCACAGACAGGTAGGATTATTTTTTCTCCATGGAATGAACCCCTGGGTCTTTTAGATGTAGCACAGTAGAAAACATCTATAAATGCGAGAACATGGTGTCTTGTCATTGTCCTGTCCTGTTTTATGTTCTGCTAATTCTGAGTGTCGCACATACAAGATTGCTCAGCAGGCCTTTATTCAATGCCAGTTGCTGTGTCAGGGGATTATAATAGCATTTAGAGGCTGTGTGCTTGCCTAGCAGCATATTTCATGCAAAGCCTGTTGGGCTAACATCAAGTATCAGCATGCACTGTCGGTTTCATGTCGAGGTCACAAACCCTCTGTTCTACAAAGCTGCAAATCACGGATGGTTTGGCTGCGGTAGTCTGAAATCGTCTGCCTGCTCCAGCAGAGGGTTTTCACTTGCCTGAGAACATTTATATTAGTTCAGTTTTTACATTTTTACACCTGACACACACACACACACACACACACACACACACACACCCACACCACTGTAGAAATACTGAACACTCTGCCAGTGAGACAATGTAGGAATATAGCAGTAAATCAGAGGGATTTACCGTGATTCCAGTAATATGTGCTGGTTAGAGTTGCTGCCTCATCCAGATTTCTGCTGATCTGTATGTTCTCTCTCTCGTCTGCATTGGGGATGTATTTAAAATGCGTGGGGCATTAATATGCAAATATGGAACCATCACTCGTGTTCGACATGCTTTAGGAAAAAAAATCACATCTTTTTTCTTTTTTAGCATCTGCTTTATTGTGGGGGGGGGGGGGGGAGATCATGCGCACAACAAAAGTTTATAAAGTGCAAGCATAAAATGTAATTACTGCACATTATGCAAATATTGTGCACTTTATTTCTATATTGTCACTTTTAAAAAAAATTAGTAATTATAGGAAGTTTTCAAAATAAAAGGCCTTGTATGTGTTTTAATTGTTTCTGTATGGCCCCATGCCAGTAACAGTTGTTGGTCCAGCTTTGGGGACCCCAACAAGGTTTCCCCTATGTTTCCTACAAATTCTGGTTTGAAACCTGTAAAACTAATTGAGATATTTAACATGCTGCTAGTTCAAATCTGTTGTTTCTCTGCTTAAAGCAGTAGCGAATTACATCAGTTTGCACTTCAGGACTAACACAATGTTGATTTGTCAAATAAAAGCCCTTTCTTGGCTTTATTTTGCTAATGAAACTGAATGAAACCGTCAGAGAGAAAGGCAAGTTAACACTTACTTTTGTCTCCTTTAGTGCTCCTAGTATATTCGACAACAAACGCCAGGATCCAACTGGACTCGCAGCCCTTCTGCAATCTACTGACCTTGTGGGAGTGGTGCACACTCTGTATTGTATCCTCCTGCACAGTTTCTCACCAGAGTCTGCTTCCCAGAGTCAGGAGCCCTACAGCCTCGAGGTCATCCAGGTGGCTCTGCAGGGCATCCGCTTCCTCAACAGCTTTGCCCTTCTTGACCTGTCTGCCTTCCAGGTAAGATGGGGAAAAGACCAGTTTTCCTTATAATGTTTATATCTTATTAAAAAAATGTTGCTGCTGCTTCTTCTTTTTTAATTTTTTTGGCTACAGAGTGTTAGTTGACCAGAAATGAGATGTTATGTATCATCAAAAGCAGCAGAATATATAAAATTCACCACAAATATTTAATACTCTAAATGTAATGGATCTCTTTAGTGATCAGGTGATGTTGAGAGCTGTTTGAAGAGGAGGTTCCTCATCCTAGATCTGAGCTGACCTGTGGACATAAACATGGATGCCCTTTGACCCTGGGTCATTTTTTGAGGTTGAATGGAGCGCAGTGGGTCTGCAGTTAGGATGAAACACAAGTGATTATCACTGTATTTGCGGCAGTATGTTATCCAGCCTGATGAGGACAGGGCGACAGCTCCACCGGGCTAAGTCGGCGCTCAGACAGACAGCCACTACGCCAAGCCAGAACGCTGTTAATTATTTTAATGCCTGGTGGTAATCACTTTGAAGCAGCTTCCTGTTACTGACCCGCCACATTCGGGCAACTGAAAACAGCTGGAAATGAAAGCATTTCTGTTCTGGAATTTTATGAACATTTTAAATTATCTTCTTCCCTTTTTGGCTGAGTTTTAATCACCTTGTGTTTCGCATTACTTCACTACAACAGCTTATACGCAGTCACTGTAGCTGGATTATCAAAATTCAGACCACTAATTCACTCTTCTGCTAAGCTTCCAAATATTGTGTTCAGATTAAATTTATCTTAAAAAATACTATTAATGTGGTAAATTAGCTGTCAGTAGTAATAGAATTTCATTAAAAATATTAAAAGATAGAAAACGGTAAAATATATTCAAAGTCTTTGTTGTGAGCCCTGAAGCCAACCTAGTTTAGCTCCTCAGGTGTTGTTCACGGACGCTAGCTCTTCCTAGCCTCCAGTCCAAATTACAATGATCTTATGGTGCTCTGTCACACTGGCATGTTTAATAAATATTGTCTGCAAGCTCCACCTAACAGCTCAGGTTGTAAGTAGGATTGAGTTGTTTTACAGTTGGTCCTTGTTTGATTTGCTCGTACACTTGAACCGTTCCTGTTCCCACCAGATAAAAACAAGGAGTCTTGTTGTTTTTATGCTTTACGTGGTAAAGTTGAGAACTTTGTACTGTTCCGTTTATTACCAGGACTGGACACTGACATTGTTTGCCTGTTGTTGACCAGTCCGTTCTAGGTGCTGAGGGCCTGTCTTTAGCTTTCCGACACATCATCAGCTCTTTGCTGTGGTACTGCGCCCAACATTCATCAGAAGAGCTGCTGCACGAAGTCATCATCTGTGTGGGGTACTTCACAGTTAACCATCCTGACAACCAGGTAATTACTCGTGCTTAATAACTTCTTGTACTGATTTGGTGGACCTTCAGGTATGACAATAAAGAAATATTCTATTCTATTGTAACAGCAAAGTCCTTTTTAACATAACATTTATTATTTTCTAAAAATTTTGTGAAAATTTCATCCACTTAAATTGTTCGAATCGCTCCTTTTTCTCGAAATAGTTGCAACTTTGTTTCATATGTCGCCAACCCCTCTCAAAGTTGTCTCGTTCTTCTGTCTTTCTGACTTGATTAAACTAAATTGAGACATGTTGCAGACACCTGTGACAATTGTGACTATTTTAAAAGAAAATTTGTCTCAAAGATGTGAAACATGATGGTCTTACAACTCACACTAAAGAAAAACCAATGTATTGGGAACTCAATAATTTTTTTAAATTAATGCTGTTTTCAATTTGTCATCTTAAGTCGCAGCCCAGTAAGAGATAGTCTGACTCCTCAGTAAGGCAGGAACAAAATCATCAACCTGTTAGAAAAAGTGTGAGTAATCATCGACTGATGCTGGTTTTTCTATCGCTGACATTTAAAGGTCGTGGTCGGCTGATGGCCGATATGTGCTGCAGATGTTGTTTGAATGATTTTTCTGTCTTATTTATTTACCTGCTACAATGCCACTAATGACATTGAACGCACAACATTTCTGAACCTGAATTTAACCAACTGTTGAATTTTTGTTTTGTGTGCAGGATTAAAATCAAACATTTAACCAGAGTTAATCAAGCAATTCAATAAACTAATCAAATATTAATATTTCAAAACAGGTAAATTAAAAGAAATGTCAGTAGACAAAAACATTTTAAAGCATTTATTAAACCGATGATTTTCAGGGACAAAAATATACAAATTTCTGCAGCAGCACCAGACTGCCCGCGGATGTGCCTGACTTTAAATTGCCTGTACTAAAGAGGTTTGTCGGCAGATGCAGTTTAAATAAATAAAATGTTGAATGTCCTATAAGTAAGCATTCATTATAGCATCTTACCATAAATTTTACAGCAACCCGGGAATTATGTCCAACATTTTCACTGCTGTTTCTTTATTGCTAGAACTCTTTTCTGCGTGGGCTGACTAATTTTTTCATCATAAGCTTCAGTAAACTCTTTGAGTTGAATAAAGTTGTCTATTTAGGATGAATAGCCTGACAGAATCATGTTTCTATTGTCCTGCTCATGTATTATTTGTCAGAAAAAGGGTGTAGTTTTGTAATTGTAACAAAAAGCACCTATTTAAAGATTCATGGCTTGGCACCTTCCCGCCTTTGGTCTGTGTGTCGCCTTTTGTCCCACAGAGTGAGCCTTTGTTCCCCTCTGGAAAAGCAGGGCAGTCTGCTTGCCCCAGCATTACAACTACTTAGGGGGCTGTGTGGAAGTGAGCAGGATGTGAGGGAGTAGACCTGGCTGCTGTGTAGCTGGCTGTCATGCATGGCCCGTCTACTGGGCCGCTGATTAGCCACGATACAGTTGGCTGGGCTTTGATTAGACTGAGCCACGCGAGCAGCGGCCGCAGCTTTGGTCTCTTAGATCGCATTTTATATCTACACAGTTGCTTACCCGATCAGGACCATTTGTGTGCTAATTACTGATTGTGGTTTCCTTATTTTTTGAATAATATTGTCTTAGCATCGTATCTCCTTCCTTTAGGTAAGGCACATTTATTTATTTAGGACATTTCAGAAACAATTCAGTGGGCTTATTTGGTGCAAGAACCTACATCATTAAAATCAACATGACACCATTAAACAGGAGATTATAAAATCAAATTTAAAATTACACAAATATATTAGATGTAAGAAATAAAATAAAAGCCCAGAAAGCGCCCGTGTCAAAGGGGAGAAGTCAGAGGAGAAAGTAGCTTCAGATGCTTTGGAGTCTTACGTCCTGATATTTGGATGTCTCGCCTCCGATTTGATAACGGCAATGTGGATGTTTTATCTCCACAAATAACACAAGCCAGGAGGAGTTTCTGCTGTGTGGTGAGGTTGCTAATGCTAACAGATAGCTTCTACTAGCCAAAACTTTTCAGCCATCTGCTGGATGCTAAAACAGCCTTCCCAGTTGCGAGTAAAGACCGGTGAGTCCAAGCTACAGCTTGACGTAGAGCAGTCAGTCTTTTCAAATCATAGAGTTTCACTATCTGTTTTCTATCAGAAGCTAATGCAGAAGATCGGTGTAGGAGACTATTTTCATGTTCAGCCTGCATGAAAACTCAAGAGTGACCAATTCTAATGAGAAGTAACCATTATTTTCAGCAAACCACACCTTTAAAGACTGTGCAGCTACAGTGCAGAAGGTGCTGCTTATGAAACATTTGTTCAAAGGTGCACATGAAAGTTTTCAAATTTGATTTAAAAGTTACTAGAGTTGGGGCAGATTTGAGTTAAAAGAATCTGATTCCATCAGTGTAGTAGCTAAAAAGCAGCTTCACCTTGTTTGGTTCTGACCTGGGGTTCTACCAGCTGACTGTTTACTAAGGATCTCAGCGATCTGCTGGGTGTCCGTACTGCAAGGGGATCCAACATCTGTTTTAGCCCCATGCCATTGAGTGATTTATGAAAGAGAAGATGGACTTTGAAATGGATTCTGTAGTTTACTGGTAACCAGTGTAGAGATTTAAGAACAGGAGTGATGTGCTCAGTTCTCTTGGTTCTTGTTAAGACTAGCAGCACCATTCTGAATAAGCTGCAGTTGCTTTATAGCCTTACAATCTGATCTAATTGTCCTGGCTGGCAGAATTGGTATTTGGTGATCATAATAGCTCTAATTAGCATTTTATGGTGAAAATTTTAATGAACTAATTCAATTAAACACGAGATGAACATTTTATTCAACCTACTGGTTGTGCAGCGCACCAGGAAAAAGCCCAAAGGTGACGGATCATTTGCTTCTCTGGAACTCTCTCCCCCTGAGATCAGTGGACTCAGAGGTCTTTTTTAAAAAGCAGCTGAAAACTCACCTGTTCAGGCTGGCTTTTCAGTAACTTATGGTTAAATAGTTGTCACTACCATCTCCTCATGCTGCTGCAGTTCTGTCTTTCTGAGGATCATGATTATCTCCTCTATTTATTTTCTTCCTTCACATTTTTAATCAAATGTTTTCATTTTTTTAGCCCTTTTTGCGCCTTGTGATCTTATCTTGAGAGGCGCTGTAAAATCATGTCTTCTTTTATTATGATACACCTGCAAATTATAGAGAGCAGCCAGATAATAACATTTAAATGAGTCTGTTCATTCTTGACAAAGAAATGTCAACTTTTTTCTAACACTACAATTTGCAGAGGAAAAAAAAAACCTCCCAACATCTCTGCGTACAGATTGTCAGGAAACAGGATCCAACACAACTTCACATGGTTGATCCTTGCCAGTGGTCCAGTTCCTGGAACACGTCCATTCAGTCCTCCACCAAGATGGATGTCTTCAAGGAGAATATTTGGAGCAGCTTGAGCTTTTCTCGAGCTAATGTAAGCATTGGCAGGACACAAAAGCGGCCCGACCCGAGGCCCTCTGCAGTTGCGGAGACTGCTGATTCACTGTCGACACACCGGCTTTTGTTTATATACATGCCTTAGAAATAAAGCTGCTCATAAAAAGCAGAACTTTGAAGCAGCCCTATATGTAGTGATGTATTACCTCTGCTTTGAGGGGGTATGAATTATTCAACTTGCTGCAGAAAAAGAAAAAAAAATGGGAGAGTGACATATGTAGGCTTTTGGGTTTTTTATACGAGCATCTCAGCTTATGAGGGCAGCTGAGCCATGTAGCCATATGTTTCTTTGTGTTTTGAGTGCGTCTGTGGAGACCTACTGACAAACAGAGCTAATTAAATAAACGTTGTCACTGACAAGTATCTGCACTTCCTCTTTCTCTCAGAGGAGAGACGCACTGGTAATCTTCATGTCTTTACCCACACTGATTCATTCATTCATGATTCATCCACGGCAATGATGTGTCGGGTCTTTTAGCTAACGAGGTGGTAATTATGATATGGTGACACCTTAGCCCGCTTTATTCCAGTGTATTTTTACAAAGATGAAAGCGATTACAGTGCGTAGAAATCTTTAAAAAAATATTGGCGTTTTCTTTTCGGTTCATGGAAAAGCGCCGCTCCCTTGTGAGCCTCACAAAAGCTGTTAACGTCTATAAAACACACTCCGCTCTGATTTCAGCTTGTTTACAGATGTTTTAATGTAGCGGTATTAGTTGCCCCGCAATGTGTCCTGAGACCCCTTTGTGCTTATATTTCATAAACAGTTATCTTTACACCGACCGCCGTCCCACGAGCTTTTGACTCATCTCTCAAAGGAACATCTAATACACACACACACACACACATATCCAGAGCTTATCTGTGGGGTCAGTCCTCTCCTTCCCATTCTCTTTGAGGGCGTTTCCTCCACCCTGCAGGCCCGAGTCAGGCTTTAGGTCTGTAATTCCTGTTAACCTGATGTTGAAACTCTTCCTTCAGCAGTCCATTACTGCCAAGACAACCAAGCCCTCACAGCCTGCGGGGTAAGTGCAGCTCGTGCAGACCATTGGGAGCCAGCAGCGGGGGAATACACTCAGTGCATCACCCAGCAGAGTAAACACAGGCAGAGAAACACTGACACACACACACACACACACACATGCGCCACTAACTGGCAGGGAATGTCTGATTGTTAGCTCGGTACATGATTTACACGCCGCTTCAAGGGTGAATGCAGGTCCAACCGACTTTAAGTGAAGCCAAGGACGTTTTTATCCTCGCGAACCTTTCAGTGAGAAGTTTCCATTTGTCTGCAACGCCGTCACCAGGTTGGTCTCCGAGCGGAATTATCAGCAGCTGAATCTGGAAAGGAATGACAGCCTCAGCTCACAGAGATAAATGAGAGTTATTACGTTTTATTGTGTAAACAGCGGGCTTCACTGTGTTTTAAAACCAACAGACGGTCACCTTAAACATCAAGTTGGAGTGTCTTTGTCAATGTCTGCTAGCATTGTCCAAAGGCAGTTTACACGGCGTCCTGCACACATCCCAGGAACTCGTTGTAGAAGTCGTAAACAAAAAAAGCCCTAAACCTTTTTTTTTTTCCTCCTCCTCTGAGTAACTTTGTGCTGTCCGCTCTGCTGCCTGTCTTATCAGTAAAGGCGTTCCATTGGATCTGGTTTATATTGTGGATTCGAGTGTCAGATATACGGCCCTGCTGCGGCTCGAGTTCCTCCTGAGGTGTTTGGACCATCTAGACAAAATGACTAAAACTTCCATCACAATAACTGACAGAGATTTCACAGATATACAATTACAGCAAAGAGTTAGCAGCTTGTTGTCTTCCAGACTAATAATGACATTTCAAATTTTATTGCAGGGCTGAAAAATGACTGTTTTTGAAAATCAGTTCTTTAATCTATGGGTTTGCCCTTCCTTGCTTGGGGTTTCCCGGGGATTTGTTTTGTTTCGAAACATTAATTTTACGCACTCTTTGTTGTCATTGTGGACAGAGAGGAAGTTATGTAATGGAGGCATCGTAAAGCTGTTTGAAAACAACCAGGTCTCTGAACTTAAAAAGAACAGATACACTTGAGTCTCCTCTAGAGTTCTGTTTTGAAATGTGGACCAGATGCACTGATTCAGATTCATTTGCTAGCTGTGAGTTTTATGATCTCAAGCTTTCAGCCAGAGATGCGATCGCGCATAGTCTCAGTTTATGTTTTTAATCCTTAAGTTTGGAAAACTGGCAGAGTGCATCTCCAGACTCTCGAGCCTTTTGTTTTATGTCTTTCTTCGTTGGGCACTTGAGGGTGGACAATTTGTTTAAGCAGCTGAAGATGGAATGAAGATGCCTGCTGGAGGATTATAAGATTGCTGGCTGATTTGTAGCTTGGATCACTCGAGACTTCCAACTCAAACATCACCTGCTTGCTGTGGTGTTAAATTATGATACATAAACTCTGTGGATTAAATGCAGGAATGAAGAGGTTCTGCTTTTGCAGAATTATAGCTCCTGCTTTCTGGTGATTTTAGCTGCATATGATCCAGGAAGGATTTAGGGATGAAGAGCGTAGAAGGAAAATCTTCTTTAAGGAAAGCAACTCTACATCTTTTTCCAGAATAATGTAAACACATAACATACCAACAAAAAGCATGTTTTAATATTTGTTTTGCTTGATTTCTTATCTTCTTAAATTAACATTTCAAACTGTCAGGTCCAGCCAACTTAACATTTTCGAGTATTTCTCAAGTCTTACATTTTCCAACCCATCTGTGGGATTTTCCTTTTTTCTTTTCAAACAAATGATGATTGGAAGTGAAACTGTTTTGTGTCCTGTCACACACACACACACACACACACACACACACACACACAAAGCAGCTGAGATGCTTCAGTTTAACCTGATAAAAGCAGTGACCTATCACTTTGTTTATCCTGCTGCTCAAACTTGGAGTGCATTATCAAAGGGTGAGCCAGTGGAAGAGTATTAGTGTGTATTTGGGAAAAAAAGATCTTGTAAATCCCAAGAATTTATGTCACTGTGACGGTGGGACCTCTGGTTTCCATTGAGTTTAAAGCAGCACAGCCTGGATTTAGCATGGTGGCTGTCATCTTCGGCGTAAATGACCAGACCTTTAAGCTTGGATCTCCATCTAATTACATTTTTTGGGGAAGGGTGGGCTGGATATGATGTGTGAATAGGAAGGGTAGAAGTTTGCACCCTCCTCAGTTTGCCCTGTGAATGCCCTCTTAACCTGAGCCTCACTCTTGCTGTGGCTGCTTTTTAGAGAGCCTAACAGACAACTTGAAAGTGAAGTCTGAACCACTAATTATGAAATGAGTTCATGTTTCTCATTTCCACTCATGCTACAGTTCTGCTGTTGACATTTTTGCAACAAAACATCCCATCGTTGTGTTTTATAGTCTTTAATTGCGCAGTGGGAGGCTCTGCCCCCCCTCGAGGTCTCCTAATGGCTGTTTGTGTGTTGTTTTAGTGGCAGATTTACATGTGGGAGGGACACGGGGTGGTGATTTACAACCAGCAGTGCCACTGGCTGGATTAGTGACTGACTGGCCCCGCTTGCTGTGTGTTCCAGGTGATTGTGCAGTCTGGCCGCCAGCCCAGCGTTTTACAGAAACTGTGTCAGTTGCCCTTCCAATACTTCAGCCACCCACACCTCATCAGAGTGCTGTTTCCCACCCTGATCTCAGCCTGCTACAACAACTCTCAAAACAAGGTCATCCTGCAGCAGGAGATGAGCTGCGTGCTCCTGGCCACGTTCATTCAGGTAAAAAAAAAAACACAAACGCCACCGCAGTTAAAGTGGATCAGAATCAGGTAAAAATAACGAAGTGTGGGAAATAAATCTGCCTCTGTGCTGTCACTTAAACTTTGGTTATATTAGCTGTGCTTTAGCTAATTGACGAGCGCTCAGCTGAGTAGCATCCATAACAGGCAGGCAGGCTGTTGGAGATAAATGGATTCCTTCACGCTGGATTTACCTGCCACTGGTTCACCTCCCAGTAAACAGCTCGTCTCCTTCATCTTCCTCTGACAACAAGTCCTCCTTGCTGCGCTGCAGTCACCATTGTTTAAACACTGATTAACTCCCATTCAGACGGAGACAAGCTATTGTCATTTCTTTCAAACAAACCAATAATGCATGGCGTCTTGCCCCGCTGCCCTGGAACTGCGTTAAGCTCCAGAGCATTCCTCAGAGTGAACGGAGAAGAGTTGTTTGTTGGGATGGAATCATCAGAGCAGCCTTAAGTGTCCTGATGTAGCGTGATTTAAGGTGGTTTTATTTATTCTAAGTGGAATGTTTCATATGGTTATTTTTTAGGACTGTGCCACAAATGAGAAGGATTCAGATGGTAAATCCAGTAAAGCAGGTAAGGTTTTCTGTTTAATTAAATTAAATTAATATGAATTGATTTAACGTAGCAGATTTTTTTTGTGAAGCGGTTAAATTTGTCTTATATATTAATTATTCCTCAACTCTAGTTATTTTTTTGTATTTTCAAAACATTTTTCTTCTGAGAAACCTGTTGATTTTTCCTGTAATTTCTTTAATAAATAAAGATATTTTTGTCAGACACCAGGTCTAATTAGTTGTTTTGTGTCTGTCTGAAGTTTCCCAGTGGCTGTTGGATTACTGTGAATTGTCCAACCGCTTTCCAAGAGATCAGTGGGATTCCGCGTTGCAGTTTTTTCTCAAGAAGCAGGAGTGATGGAGCCGACCTCAGAAATAAATTAAAAAGCACAGTTTAAACACTACAAGGTGTGGGGGAACTTAGTTTGTTTCTGAATTTAGGTTTTTATCCGAAAAGGATGTTCAGACTTTGTTAATGTGACGCCTAAGCGTTGTTGTTAAAGAATTATTTGCACAAATTGCTTTTTTTTTTTATTATTATTGTTCATTAGATTTAAAACACACTAGTCTAGTTTCTGTGTGGGGAAAAACGTTTGTTCCTGTTGTCCTGTTGATAATAATAAAACATTTACCTAAACTGTTATTTATACATTGCCAAACATTTTCATGAGCACTGTGTTATTTATTGTATTTGGCTGCATATTTGAATGTTAATAAACATTTCTGTAGTCTTTACAGTGCCACTTTCTGGTTAAAATATTCAGAGTTAAACTTTTTTTTTATTTTAAGGAGCATTTACAAATTAATATAATTTAAGTTGTTTGCAAAAATTACGTGTTTACTGTGTTCAATTCTTGCTTTTCTGGCCAGTTAAAAGAGCCAATGCTGAACACAACTGTTTCTCTCCTCTTTATGCAGTTATTTGCCTGATTCAGTTTCACAGAAATGTGGAGGAAAAAAGCACCTTTATGGTTAAAATCTGAAACATGTTCTCATAACTTCAGTTTTTTTTTTCTGTATTTAAACATTTAATTCAGCATTTTGACATCTAAAATAAAGTTCTTTTTTCATCACTAAAATGGTTGCGTTTTCATTTTGAAAACTTTAGATTTAACAACCCTAAAAATTACACAAAATTCAGGTTTTGTAATTGTGTTTACTATTTTATTTGTTTTCTTTAGCAAAATCTTTCATATCAGAAAGTCTCTTTCTTCAATAGAACTCCAGTCCGTTTCCTTAAGCTTAACCTCTCCTACAAATTGTTGAGGTGTAGTGTGTCCGACTCGGCCTGACCTGCCTGCTCTTTTGTCCAGCGGCTATTTGTCGTTCAAGATTCCTGCTGGAATGAAAATAAACTGGAGACGCGCCGGGATGCGCCCTGGTGCAGACCCGGAGTCCCCTCAGCGCTGCGCCTTTGCGCGCTCAGTGGATCCTTTACAGGTGATGCCGGGTGGAGATAAGAGGCCGCCGCTGCCTGCAGCCTGTCTAGACTTGTCCTCCCAGCTAGTCCTCCTTTTCATGTGTATCAATCATCCTAATAACAGCAAAATTGTGTATTTATATGCTGCAACAACCTTACGCAGATTCTCCATTGGATTAAACAGCAAATTAGGATGTAATCCTAGCCAACAGAATCATCCAAACCTTCAAAATGCGCACGAAGTGTCTGCAGCCTATTGTTGCTGATGCTGTGACCCCTGACCCAGGGGGCAAATGCTTCATAATATCTTGACAGCAATCAGTCACTGATCCACTTGGCTCAGAATGTGAGCAAATAAACCAGATTAGTAAAGTATCGAATCTAAACATGCAGGAACTCCGGATCTGCAGCTTTCTGCAGCGTGATGGAGAAACTCAAATCCTTCCAACTGCACTTCAAACAACATTTAAAGTAGATGGTTTATTTTTTCGACTTAATTAACTTTTTTTTAAATATAAAAGGTTTGTGGAACAGATGGATTATGCATGCAATACGCAGTTGTTTTATTGATTAGATCAGCTTTCCGTACCGGTAATAAATAATCTTAATAACTTATTTGGGGAGAAGAAGCGGCAGTGCGCCTCTCATCTGATCCAATAACTTATTCAGGAGTCGGTGAAACATCATGCACATTTGTGTTCTTCTCACTCATACTGAAACCTTTTGGGCGCGAGGCTCGTGTGCGTAAATCCCGTCACATATTCACAACGTGTCCAGGTTTATTGGCAAAGTGTTCTCAGCTAAGAAGCCCATGATGTCCGTGTCCAGCAGAACCCCACCCCCAGTTCCTCCAGTCCGGACCTGGATGCATTCAGCGGCGTTAATCCATCCTGGTTCCGATGGGGGGGTCTTTGGCGTGAATGAGAGCTCCACAGGAGAGGGGAGAGGTGGCCTTCAGCTGCCCCGGTGCCTCCTCACGTGTCCACCGGACTCGGGACCATACTGTTCGGTGTGTCCGGTAACTGAGACGACAGGGAGGTCACATCGCTGCCTGAGGAGTTTCCCAGAGAGCCCGACTCAGAAAAAGACACCTGAAAGGAGCGAAACAGGGTCAACCCAAGCTGCTCCTCCTTATAGATGAGTTCAACACTTAACCCATTAAAAGTAGAAATCTACCTAAATCCGTTGTCAAAACCTGAGTTAAAACTTTCAGAAGAAATTGCATTTAAAAAATCAGTTGGATGGATGGAGAGTTTGTCATGGCAACATCCAGATAAACTTAAAAACTACAAATAAAAAATAAAGTTACATATCTATAACATACAATATGCAGCAGTGTAGAGCACGTAAATAATAATGTTACAAGTCAAAATATTCAAATAAAATAGAAAAAGGGCGCTATAATAATAATGATAATTGTACCAAAATCACTAAATGACGCAAAACAACACAATTCAGTACATTTCAGCTTTAGATTGATAAATATAATCAACTGACCTGAATTACTTCAATATTTTCCTTTCTCTTTCTTTTTCCTTCAGTATTTCTTTTTTCCTATCGAACTGGGATGTTCCTCTTACCAGTTGCTGGAAGGCAGGCTGATCCAGGTCCGTCTGCAGGGCGAAGTCACTGAGGGTTTTCCATGGAGGCTGGTAGGTTTGCACCTCCACAGGATTCCCCTGCACAGTGTTGTCGTGCCGGATGGGACTGCCTGCCACTAGAGGTGTTCCTGTCAGACCCTGCAGGTTCTACAAGAGGAGATTATCAGTTACTTCAAATGCTGCACAGAAAATTGCATTTCTTGTATAATAAAACAAAAAAAATAATCCACTTGAAAATGCATCATGAATATCGAAAGAAAACTTTGACTCATGCTCATGTGTTTAGCTGGAAAATATTTTATTTAAACATGCATTTTAATTTCGATTCATTAAAATGAATCAAAACGCATTTATAAAATAGCAGAATTTGCCGCGTAGATTTTGTTTTTCCTTTTTTTCTTGCAACAATGTTTTTATTCGGACTTTTCACACATCAACCTCTTGTTTGTCAATAAACATTCATTCAATTAATTTCCCCAATTAGGAACTGTTGCATGAAAATCCCTGCTATGTGTCATGCATAAATAGAAAGCATTGTTCCTCACGGTTTTGTCGCTGTGCTGCTGCTGCTGGAGCTGCTTCATCAGGATGGACTTCTTCTTGTCCTTGCAGCGCTTGTTCTGAAACCAGACCCGGATCACCCGGGGGCTCAGGCCGGTCATCTCCACCAGCTGCTCCTTCATCAGCGCGTCCGGCCTCGGGTTGGCGTTGTAGCAGGTCCGCAGGGTGTGCAGCTGCTTCTCATTCAGCACCGTCCGGACTCGGGTCGTCTTCTCGGATTGTTTGTGGACGTGGTTTCGGTGATGAGGCGGGTGCCGGACCGAGACCGGGTCTATAAGGCAAAAAGGACATATTTTTCAACAAATACCCTGCAGCAATAATAATAATGATGATGATGATGATGATGATACCTGCAATGTGCAGCGGTCGGGTGCGGATGTTCACGGGACTCAGCGGACTGCCTGCAGAGGCCCGCTCCACCAGCAAACCGTGATCAGCCCGACACAGCAGCTCGTCGTCCTGCAGGGAGAACTCGTCCCCCGGCAAGAGGTGTCGGCTGCACACAGAGCACCGAAAACACTCCATGTGATACACATTGTCCCGGGCCCTCATCACCAGGTCACTGCTGCAAAAGCCCATGTCACACTTTGCGCACTTGATGCCAAATAATCTGGAGAAGGAAGGAGCGCGCATTTACAACACTTAATTTGCATTTACAACAATACTTGCACTTCCCTGCGTTCAAAAATTAAGACGATTTTTTAATTAATCCACAAAAAAGTCAACCAGTCCTTCATACACACCGTGCATAATCTCTTTTACAGTATGTTTTCCCGTCTCGGACGAAGCAAGTGCACGTCTCGTCCAGGTACTGGTTGCACTCTGCGCACTTGAGACAGGCTGCATGCCACTCCAAGTCCGGAGAGACTCTCAGGATGTACTGGTCGTGTATCTGACTTCCACAGCCCACACACATTGCAATTCCCGACTTCTCTGCGGAGAAGAACCAAAGCATTAATGTAAGACATGCATGCGCTCTTTTAATCCTGATTAGATCCTTTTAAAACCACCTCCATACTGACGAGAGGACTGTTTAGCACAACAAAGCAGAATATTACTATTATTACTATTGTTGTGATGAATGAAAAAGCTATATCACTGTTTAATGTTTTAACAAGTATTTCTATGTACCTTTTACCCTTTTTAAAATATTGATTGTTTACAATTTGTTGCTTTTTTTGGGACAAAAAGTCGGCAGCGACAAATAAAAATCCGACAACAACTACCGAGAAAAGACAGAAACGCGTCTTACTTTTTGAATAATCCCCCATATCATCCAAAAAAGAAGTGTTGATCAGGATGTCCACCATGCAGGAGAAAGGTCGAGGGCTAATCTGACGGATGGAAGAGAGGAGCGCCAGAGGAGACCGTCCCGTCCCTGGCCGGATGATAAACTTGTATTCCTCCTGCGGGAGGTGGAGAGAAAACAAAGACCATCGACCAGTGACGTCTGCAAAAACCCGGACGTGTGTGGGTCCGGGGAGAGGGTACCATGTAAGTCTCCTCATGGCCCCCCTTGCTGCTCTTTTTATTGCTCTTTTTTGTTGTTGTTGTTCTTTTTGAGTTTTGAGTGCAAACATGGCTGCGTGTCCAAGCGGGACGGTGCATTTTTTTCTTACTAAACTTGCTGAATAATAACTTGCACTTCAACATTTTACTCCTCATCAGAATCTCCATATTTTATTTACAAAAATACTTTATTTGGTGGGTTTTAATCTCAGGTGGCATTAAATAAAATTAGGCAATACAACATTTGCACGCTATATTTTTATTTATAGCCTATGTAGGCAAACAAAACTTAACACATTTTTCGTTCTTTAATTTTAATATTTAATTTGAAACATTAATGTGGTTTGGTTTATGTGGGTATAACAAGTATTTAGTCGTACCGCTGTGGGGAGCCCTCTACTGGGGGAATTTTCGCACGCAGAATTTGAATATCAGTAGGATGCACAGTTGGGGAAATTGCACTGGAATTGGGCGTTATCAACAATTAAACGCTCTTTGTTGTTGTTTACCAACAAAAGGAACAAATTCTGTAACTCAAAGCCCATATTATTTTCCTTTTTTATTTGTCTTGAATTTTCTTTCAGACCATCTGTTCCTATAATTGTCACGTGTATGAAAGTCCATGAGGTAAATTGTCAAATTAAACTTCAAAAGTTTGTATTTTTTTTACATAAACGCAAACGATTTAATAAAAGTTACCACTTATAATAATAAAAATAATAATAATTATGATAATAATAATAATAATAATAATAATAATAATAATAATAATAATAATAATAAAAATCATCATTATTATTTAACTGATTACCAATAAAATAACATTCATGTGGGTAATGAACCCATTGCTGTTGTTGAAATTAAATAAACAAACAATAAGGGAATAAAATATGTTTATTCAAACACAATTTAAAAGTATTTCAGTTGTGCTTCATTCATCTCTTATTTTAATTAATTAACCCTCTGATGCATGAATTATGAGATCTTCAACCATGATTTTTTAAACAATTTTTTTCATTCATCTTTAGGTGTGAATGAAACAAATTTCAACAAATATTTTTGTAATATTTTGTTAATTTACTAATAATTTATTACATGTCCATCTCAGTGGACAGTGTGCATTCTGAACATGAAATATGTTGGCTTGACTTACTGAAGTCCAAATGGAGGGGCTCACATGCAATAAAGTCTTCAACAGCTGTGCTTAATAGCAAAAATAAAGAACTAACAATTTTGAGTACCTGTCCACTGTAGTGACCATTATGCATCAAAGGGTTAACACGTTATTCTCAAAATATTTACATATTTTGCTTATATGACCTCTTCATGTAATTTGTATTATTATATCAAAAGGTGTCAGAAATGAACTTGACAGACAAAACTCGTCGATAATTTATCAGCTAGTTTTCTGCTAAACTGAAACATATTTGAACCTATTTAGAGTTCCTGGTTCTTTGTCAACATTATTTATTTATAAAAATAATTAAGATGATCAAAAGGAAAAATAAATCCATAAAGAAAAATTACACCCGTAAGGATTTATAGTGAGAATGAATACTAAATTCAAAATAGCTCAAATAATTAACAGAATGTGGCCAAATAAAAACACATTAACAATCACAAGACATGATAAAAATTAGATTTACACAAAAACCCACGCGATAACACATACATGTAAACAAACGAGCAAATTGTTAAATAAAATGCAACAAAAACAGGTGGAAAAAGACTGTGTGTTGCTCTACAATTCTGCAAATTTCCCAGTTGGAAACATTTTTGCTTTTCTGTCAGATCAATGAGCAGAGCTGGACTTGGTTTGTAACTATCGCGAGATTTCGTTAAATACGTCAGAAGACCTTTGGCACAGATCGGGAGAAAGCGTCCTGCAAAAATCTTTCTGCTGCTGCAGCAAGAATAAAGAGACAAATATGAACAGAGTTTTGACCAGAACATCCTTGAAGAACTTGGTACGTACACGACTGGGCCCAAACAAGCTGGTTCTCAGTTAGCTGTAGCTTTTGGCGACAGACTTGTGGCATGTTTTTTGTAGCAGCTGCTAACTGTTAGCCTTTTTCATTCAGAGATAGGTCGTTCTCGTTTATTATAATTAGGGCAAATTTAAATAAACACTGCGTTCTTGTAATTTAACAATGAACACATTTCTGTTTTCGATATAAAAGTAAATGCAGACGTTTTTATCTCTGTGTGGCAGACAGTTGTTAGCACTGTTAGCCGTTATAAAACCTTGTGTTGCGAAACTGCTACATACAGGTGTCACCTATGTAATGCAATGATCTTACAGTTATGACAGTATTCCATCAAAACACGAGGTTATTAGTGTGTTTTTCTGGTGTTAGTATATTGAATAAAAGGTTCAGTTTGTTATACGTTTCTATAAAATTGTTCTTAAACGTAATTACATAATTTTATAGGCGTTTGATGTAACTGGCTTCATATAAGAGACTTAAATCTAACGCATGTATTATTTTATGTTCTATTCTGTTCTCCTGGCTTTATCTGAATGACTTTACCTGAAGACCATCACTAGACCAGGCTGGTATTTTCCTGTTTGGCTTTGACTCTAAGCTGATCCGGAGGTTCTTTGCACACTATCGTAATGCTGTATTTGCATTTTCCCTACACTAGATTGTGAGGTCTAAATGATGATGAGTGAATAAATAAACGAGTGACTAAATTAAAGCTAATATTTGTTCATTCATTAATTGGGTACAACACACTAATATTTAGCTGGTTCTGACTGAAATGTGTTTTTCCCAACAGACAGGCTTTGTCCAGAGGTTTCAGAGCACCTTGGTTGTTGCAGAACACAACAATGATAAGTTGACCCCCATTACACTCAATACCATCACTGCTGCCAGTAAGCTCGGGGGAGATGTGTCTTGTCTGGTTGCTGGAACAAACTGTGCAAAGGTAGGAACATCTTTTGTCAATTTCAATAATCCACACTTTGTTTTGGCTGAAAGTTGTATGATTTTACGCAGATACATTATTTTGTTTTTCTCCTTTCAGGTTGTGGAGCAGATCAGCAAAGTACAGGGTGTGAAGAAGATCCTGGTGGCCCAGCACGAGTCTTACAAAGGTGCTTTGCCAGGTAAGGTATTTATTTCACAGTAACTTCCCCCTCTTTTTTTATTTTCACATTTGCTTTACTTGACACGTTTACAGGTTAATAATGATGTTTATAACTAGCACCCCTGCTGACAAAGGTCAGTCATTAACCTGAATTTGTTTTTTACCTTTTTTTTTCTTTTAGAGGAGTTGACTCCACTCATCTTGGAAACACAAAAACAGTTCAGCTTCACTCACATCTGTGCCGGTGCATCAGCCTTCGGAAAGGTAAGTCACAGTTCCCCGAGTTTCATTTAACATATTCTGATCTATTAAAATGAGCAAACACAAATCTTACCATCTTTACTTCCTTTGACATCTGTTCTTACAGACATTTATGATCAACAGCCCAATATGTATTTTTTGTCTGATAGAACCTGCTTCCTAGAGTTGCTGCCAAGCTGGATGTTGCCCCAGTTTCAGATATTATTGAAATTAAATCTCCAGATACTTTTGTCAGGACCATTTATGCAGGTATGGCATGTTTTGTGCACAGTAGGTGCAGGACCTTTTCAGCATATATCCTGGTTCATGTATTTGTTTTTAAATATAAATATAATTTGAGTGCAGTCTTTAGTAAAACCGTAAGTTTTAGCCCTGTTTTGCTGCAGGAAATGCCCTCAGCACCGTGAAATGCAGTGAGCCAGTCAAGGTCTTCACCGTCAGAGGGACATCTTTTGAGGCAGCTCCAACAGAGGGAGGAAGCGCTACGTCAGAGGAAGGTAATACACACCTGTCCAGCTCTGAAATCAGAGGTGAAAATCAAAATCATGTTTTAAATATGTTAATCTTCCTGTTGTCTGACTTGCAGTGGCTGCTGCTCCCCCTGCTGGGGTTTCTGAGTGGCTCGAACAAAATTTGACCAAGAGTGACCGGCCAGAGCTGACGAGTGCAAAGGTTGTGGTGTCAGGAGGTATGAACTCCCTACCGAGATGTAAAAACCTGTGCTGAACTTTGAGAAATTGTCAAATGACATCATTTATTTGACTGTATTCCTAAAGTTTTACAATATCTTATTGTTGAATAAACAAAGATTAGCCATCCAAAATGGAAATTGCTTCTTTTATTTTAGGAAGAGGCTTGAAGAGTGGAGAAAACTTTAAGCTGCTTTATGACCTTGCTGACAAACTGAACGCTGCTGGTACTGTGTGGTCATTTTTTTTATCATTTATTATCCTTATGGGTACTTTTTACCTGTTTTTTTTTTATTCTAACACTCCTTTTTATTCCAGTTGGTGCATCCAGAGCTGCAGTGGATGCTGGCTTTGTCCCTAATGACATGCAGGTCGGGCAGACGGGCAAAATTGTGGCTCCAGTATGTGGATAAACCCATTTTTATGCAACAAATCACGATAAATGACAAATGATATAAATAAATATTAAAACCAAGTTAAGTTAATGTTTTAATTTGGGCTAACTACAGTTAGCCCGTTAGCCCTTAAACCGCATTTCAGTGTGATTCTGGAGACTGCTCCTTTAAAAAAAAAAAAAATAAAAGGTTAACTTGCCATCATGTGATTTATCCAGGATACTCCACTTGTGATTATCCACACATTAGATCTTGGGGAAAGTACATGATGGCACTTTTAGGGCCCTAAATGATTTAGCTGATCCATTAGAGCAGAATACAGCAGATGTCTGCCCAACCATACCAGACTGTCTGTTTTCTTTTAGTTTTTTTTCCCATTGTTATAATACATTTCTGTTCACACATTTCAAGTTTACCTCTCTGAAACATCAGGCTGTGCATTAAAGTTACACTGAATATTAGTGTTTTATTTTTTAATTATTATTATTATTTTTAATATTAGTTTTGGGTTGGATCAACCTTGTGGATCTAGAATAACCTTTAGTGTCTCTTGTTTTCTTTTTGTTTTGCTCGTAGGAACTTTATATAGCGGTTGGTATCTCCGGAGCCATCCAACACTTGGCTGGAATGAAAGACAGCAAGGTAAAGTCACTAGAGAAACGTAGATGGTGTTTTTTCATTGTCTTATTTTTTCTTTTGAAATTTAAAGTTACACCTTTTCATTTAGTTTAAAAATGAGCAAAGTTATTGCTAACATGCTCAGTTTAAAATTAGTAATAAAACACACCACCTGAAATGAAACAATCAGCTTTTGGTGAATTTTTACATGTAAACAGACTTTATTAATTGTAATATTTAGGTTTACAAACACATCTGATCTCTTTTCTTGCTTTAGACTATAGTTGCCATCAACAAGGACCCAGAGGCTCCTATTTTCCAGGTTGCTGACTACGGCCTGGTAGCTGATCTTTTCAAAGTAAGTGTCTTGGATTATTGTTGCAGTGGCAGTAAAATCTCATATGAGACTCTGAGGAAGGAGTTGCTGGACTCTCTCTGCATGTTTTCCAGGCTTTTAGCTGTGAATGACCGTAAGAATATATAACATTTGTTTCTTCTCTTATAAATTTTGCACGATGCCTTATTCCACCTCATGGAAATGTGCAGCTTCTGAATTATTAAGCTGTTGAATTAATCTAAGGAGGGTTCTGGCCGCAGCTTGCTGCTAAGACAGGAACACATTAGCATCTCTGGGGATATAAAAAACTGATCCAGAGTGAGATAAAAGTTGGCCTCAGTTTTGCTCTGTGCCTCTAGCTGCCAGGCCTCTTATACGCTCAGTTGCATTCTTGTGTCAAGTTGGTACTTGGGGATATTGAGCCAGGTGTACTGGCATGACTAACAGCGGAGTCCAGCACTGCCTGTGAAAGGCTAGTAGGTTATATTTTCATGTGTGTCCTGTCGGTCATATTTTATTCAGCCCATCGGTGGTGCCTGAGCAGCCCAGGTGTCCTGACAAACTCTGTAGGAGTGATTAGTAATAAGCTGGTGGCAGCAGAGTTGTGACCTGCTGGGTGAGATCCCCTTACATGTGATCACTCCTCAGATAACTGATTAAAATGAATGGGCTTTCTACCTTTTCCCAAATGGACAGGTGATACCCTGCACCGGCACGGGCAGCGACTGCCGGTTCTCTCCAGGAGTCGGGAGCAGAGGCATCTCATTTATTTTGCACTTTACAGAGGACTGCTAAATGTGTTTTTTCTAAAGAAGGAAAAACATTTTTTTGTCACTTGTTTATTTATAAACCAGTTGTGTCCAATCTGGATCTTGGTTGGTCCTTATTACCCTGATCATGCAAGTCGCTGCATAATAACCTCATTAATGCTCTGACATGTAAGTCATCCATGTATTTTTTATATATAACAGTAGAAAGAAGTGATATGATTCAGTCTTTACAAAAAATAATTAAGACCTAAGATTTAGGCCCATATATTACCTGAATAACTTGATTAATGGGTCATTTAAAAGTACACACATGGGCTGAAGGTGAGCTGTGCTGCTCAACTAAACCTAATATCAGGATTTTTGGATAAACAGTAAAACTTTATTACCTTTTTGTTACTTTAAAACTCACTTTGCTGTAATCAGATAAGCATCGATTCTGGTTTTGTGAGATCTAAGTTAGAGGAATGATCACAGCAGTTGGAGCTTCTGTGTGTATGACACACTGAGGAATGATGACACCTGTCTTACGTGATGGTGGTAAAACTCTTCCTGTGTTTTCACTCAAGGCCGTTCCTGAGATGACAGAAGCTCTGAGCAAGTGAGAAGAAGAAAAAGCACCACAGCTGGAGTAAAAGATGGAGAAACTCGGCCTTAAACTGCTGAATCTGTGGTTTCACACAGAAAGTGTCATCGCCAACACCCCAAATACCAGTTTTTATGTGTACTCTGCAGATATTAATGTGTAAAGTTGTTCTTAACTTTTCTCCTGTCAGTAGTACATCACAATTTCTGTTTAATGAGCAGCAGCAACTCAATCTTTTTGACTTAACTGATGTTGATCTCTACAAACATGTACAGTACGTAAAGCGATGCTTTTGAAAGGCAAAACAATAAACTATTGGCTTTAAACTTGAATAACTTTGCAGTGTTTTTGCTTTTTATTGGGTTTATTTTGCTCATCAGGGACTTACCAGTGAATACTTCCCCAAACAGTTTCAAATGAGATTACAAATCTTAAAAAGTTTGTTCTAAAATGAGATCATCAGTAAGTTTCAGCAACTGTATCTCAGTGCTGTGATGGTTACTGTTCACATGTTCTTGCATCTTTTTAAAGTTAATATATTTCCTTGAAAAAGACAAATGAAAGGCCAGATTTCCTGCTCACGTTGTCATTAGGAAATGTGTTTCTTGATCTGCTTTGCTGGTTGGTTTTATAAAAAATATGAAAGCTTTTATTAGTGTCAATTCCTGAAAAGTGTCACCTGATGCTTCTTCATCCACATGCTGTGTTTGTGCCATGTTGGCAGGTTCGTCTTCTCAGTTTGAGCAAAATAAAGTCCTCAAGTCTTTTAAATGCAGGTGCAACTCTCGTCGGTGTGAGTTGGTAGTTTTGCATCTGAGCTGAACTGCAGGCCTTGTGGAGTCTTATGTCTCTGACAGGCGTTTGACTGAGGTCTCTACTGGCCCCATCATCCGGTATTTCTCCTCCAGAAGAGGCTCATTACCCTGCAGATGGATGACAGTCTTCATGTGAAGCCCGATTCGGCTCTCCTGGTTCCGCTTGTTGTAAATGTTGACCCTGTGTTCCAGTTCTGGACTGTTATTTGTGGAACCTGTGGGACTGGGCCTTTTGAGATTGACAGGGTCCAGACCCTTCTGGGTGAGACAAGAGTCCTCTGAGAGGGAGGAGAGCAGCTCCTGCACCACAGCTCTGGGACTCCCTTGTTGCTGAGTGCCCAGCGCTAGAGGGCTGCTGTAAGGTGGGGGGTAGCAGCGCTGGTTGCTGTAGTCTGTGGAGGTGGAGTCCTCGCGCACCGTGGAGCTGTAGTCCATGCTGGATCCCAACGTGTGGCTGCTGATGCTGTGCTGGCGGGCGCTGAAGCTGGTGCGGGACACCGTGGTAGTGGACGCTTCGCTGACCGAGCTGTTGGTGCGTTGCAGACGTCCGGACGGCACCGCGTCCACACTCACCAAGGAAGAGGGAAGCTGACTGGGGTTGTTAGGCAGGTGAACATCTATGGCTGCTGTTGTGATGACACGGGCCGGGTCTGGGATCCCCATGTCTACAACACAGAACACAAGAGCTTTAAAAAAAGTGATGTTGCATGGAGGTATGATGCTGAAACGGAGATGCTCACCACTGCTTGGCTCACTGTAGTACTGGCTGATGTAGTTATTCATGTCATCCTGACCATGATGATCTGAGAACATTAAGTAGAATTCAAAACAGTTGAATCAAGGACAAACCACAAATTAAACAAACTACTATGATTAATTCTATATCCAATTTTTTTTATATGAACGCTCATTCGATCAATGCATTTGCAGTGGTCTCTGGTAGGAATTATTGCCTTGCAAGTCATACTCTGGGCAAAAGAAGTCCAGAGACGCCTGTTTCAGCAAGGAAAATTCAGCTAGAAGAGAGAGTAGCTTCAGACATAAGATTCGGAGTCTTGCTTCCTGATATTTGGACATCTTGCCTCGGCTTGGATAACAGCAATGCAACTCTACCACTGACTCTGCTTTGCAACATGGATGATTTATCTCCACCAATAACACAAGTCTGGAGGAGCTTCTGCCGTGTGGTGGAGTTGCTAATGCTAATGGTTAGCTTCCACTAGCCGCCACTTTCTCTGCTGTTTCCCGCCTCTCCCTTTTGCGAGTCAAGATTGATGAGTCCATTAATGCTAAATGACAATGTGATGTAGATCTGCCAGGCTTTTCAAATCCTAGAGTTTCAATTTTCTATCAGAAGCTAATGTAGGTGTAGGAGACTATTTTCATGTTCAGCCTGCATCAAAAACTGAGATTGACGGATTATAATCAGAAACAATAATTAAAAAATAGCTTTTCATTGTTCCACACCTTTAAAATTAAAATAACCATTATAAGAGAGTTCCACGACAAACCTTCTTGCTCAGCACTCCAAACAAACGCGAAACTGCCAAAAACTTTGTTCCACGGCAGTTTTCTCTCATGAGAACCCCTAAATATGCGTATTAATATTATGCAAAATCTTTAAAATATCCCCTCAAATATCACACAAATGACTAACACTCGATAAGAGGATGTTTACACACTGTTGTAACAAAAAAAGGTGAGAGTCAAAACTTGATAATTGCGTTTGAGAAATTTTGTGGTGCAGCTAATGGATATTTTAACAATCAGCTGATTTTATGTGAGTTTATGTGTTATGGTATTCCTATGTGTGCCGCAATGCCTCACAATTTAAAGTTTGATATGGCCTGATGTTCTCTGTCAAATATATTGTTTCCATTCATTGATGCTTGTTATTTTACTTTTCTTCTCAACTTTCTAGTCATTTACTCCTGCTCTTTTATGTTTTTTCATATTATGGACCTGGTTGTGTCTGGAATAAAGTTTGATGATGACGACGATGATGAGTATTTTGCAGTGGTGAGCATCAGGTCTTTTTGACTCTGCTGCTCACTGATTTATGTTTGGGTTTCCCTTCCTCGCTTTTACAAGCTCCTCCTCCTCGGAAACCATCTCCATGTGATAAACACCACGTAAGTGTATGAGATTCAGTCTGTTTACCAACAAAGCGGCTGGAGCTATGATTTATAGCTTTGATAAAGAAAATGCTCCTGTGTCTCTGAGCCCTGACATCACCTGGAAAGACGGTGCTCTCCTGCTCCAAGTCGTCTAAGTTATGAGCTGTCGCTGTGTGAGAGGTTTATGGTGCGGGCTGTGACTCACTGTACCGGCGTGGCGCCAGAATTTAGATGGGGAAGGTAGAGATGGATGATGGTGAGGACACTATTGCACTCTTTGATGGATATCCCTTATTAGTGGTGTTATACTCTCTCCAGGTTTATTCTTCTCTACTTTTGTCGACCGTTTCAAAAAGGACAAAAATTTGGATCTATATAACAAAGAAATTCTATCTTAATTCATAGAAAAATGGTCATCTTGTTTTAGGGTTTAATAAGTCAAAATTTTATATCTGATCTAATATTTTGCTACAACTATATAAGTCTCTCTATGCAACTTAAGCTGTAGCTTCTCTACGGACTGGTTTCAGCCAGACTACAAAACTTTCATAGTTAAACTGAAAATATATTTTTAAAAAGCACTTTTATTTCCATGTTTCACTCCTAGATTCTCATTTCTTTGCAGAAATCACTTATCAGAACATATATCCTATAATTTCAGCAAAGTGTCTCCAACGATTACCTGCAGGGCCTCCAGGTCCCTCTCTGGCTTTAGCAGGCCTGTGACGCTCTGGGGCTCCAGGGGTGAGTCCGTCCACCTCCTGGAAACAGCTACTCGGTTTACCCCACATGTGGTGAATCTGCATGGCTGCTTCTCGCTCTGCCACCAGGTCCAGATCCTGCTGGGCCAGGTGGGCTCTCAGCTGCCTGATTTCAAACTGAACCAAAACACTGATTTATTGCCTCTGCAGAATATTTGTTTACATGTTGCATTTTGTTGTTAATTATTTCTCATTTTCCTTCTTTCTTTCTTTTTTTGAGTGAACATTAAAGATTCAGCAGCTGCACTCAAGCTTTTAACGACACTTTGCTCCCCTCTACTGGTCACGTACAGTTATACACTGTCATTAAAGGGAGAAAAAAGAAAACAGATGAAAGGACATACAGCTTGTTCCTGGCAGATCTGGGTAAGACGATCAAGCTGTTCCTCCCTCACTGCCTTGGCCTTCTCGTACTGCTGCATCTCCAGCTCCATTTCCACCTTCACCTGCAGAACATAGGCTATACTCTGACCCAAGTCCCGGGGCGAGAACCACAACTACTGGTCATCCTTTAGACCTCCAGGGGGCACGGCACACCCCCCGGTAGGGATCTTTCATGGCGGTTAAAACGAAGAGTCGGAGTACCCGGCCCGGAGGGTTACCGGGGTCCCACCCTGGAGCCAGGCCTGGGGTTGGGGCCCGTGAGCGAGCGCCTGGTGGCCGGGCTTTCGCCCATGGGGCCCGGCCGGGCCCAGCCCGAACCGGATACATGGGCTCGTCCAACTGTGGACCCACCACCCGCAGGAGGAACATGAAGGGTCCGGTGCAATGTGAATCGGGTGGCAGACCAAGGCGGGAGCCTTGGCGGTCCAATCCCCGGACAAGAAAACTAGTTTTTGGGACATGGAACGTCACCTCGCTGGCGGGGAAGGAGCCGGAGCTTGTGGCAGAGGTTGAGCGGTACCGGCTAGATATAGTCGGACTCACCTCGACACATTGCATTGGCTCTGGAACCCGAGACCTGGAGAGGGGTTGGACACTCTACTTTGCTGGAGTTGCTCCGGGTGAGAGGCGGAGGGCTGGGGTTGGCTTTTTGTTAGCCCCGAGACTCTCTGCCTGTGTGTTGGGGTTTACCCCGGGGGACAAGAGGGTAGCTTCCTTGCGCCTTCGGGTCGGGGAACGGGTCCTGACTGTTGTTGGTGCTTATGGGCCAAATATCAGTTCAGAGTACCCACCCTTTTTGGAGTCCCTGGGACGAGTGCTAGATAGTGCTCCATCAGGGGACTCCATTGTCCTGCTGGGGGACTTCAATGCTCACGTGGGCAATGACAGCTTGACCTGGAGGGGTGTGATTGGGAGGAACGGCCCACCTGATCAGAACTCGAGCGGTGTTTTGTTATTGGACTTCTGTGCAAGCCGCAGTTTGGCCATAACGAACACCATGTTCGAACATAAGGATGCCCACCGGTACACTTGGTACCAGGGCAGCCTAGGTCACAGGTCGATGATAGATTTTGTAGTCGTATCATCTGACCTGCGGCCGTATGTTTTGGACACCCGAGTGAAGAGAGGGGCGGAGCTGTCAACTGATCACCACCTGGTGGTGAGTTGGATCAGATGGCAAGGGAACATGCCGCGTAGACCTGGCAGACCCAAACGCATAGTGAGGGTCTGCTGGGAACGCCTGGCAGAAGAACCTGTCAAGACAGTCTTCAACTCCCACCTCCGGCAGAGCTTTGACCACGTCCCGAGAGCAGTGGGGGACATTGAGTCCGAGTGGGCCTTGTTCCACTCTGCGATTGTCGAGGCGGCTGTTGCTAGCTGTGGTCGTAAGGTGGCCGGTGCCAGTCGTGGTGGCAACCCCCGTACCCGCTGGTGGACACCAGAGGTTCGGGGAGCCGTCAGGCTGAAGAAGGAGGCCTACAGGGCGTGGCTGGTCTGTGGGTCTCCGGAGGCAGCAGACAGGTACCGGATAGCCAAGCGGGGTGCAGCAGTGGCAGTTGCCGAGGCAAAATCTCGGGCGTGGGAGGAGTTTGGTGAGGCCATGGAGAAAGACTATCGATCGGCTCCAAAGAGGTTCTGGCAAACTGTCCGGCGCCTCAGGAGAGGAAGGCAGCAACTCGCTCACACTGTTTACAGTGGGGATGGGGAGCTGCTGACGTCAACTGAGGCTATAGTCGGACGGTGGAAGGAATACTTTGAGGAGCTCCTCAATCCCACCAATGCGCATTCCGAGGAGGAACCAGAGCTGGGAGGCCTGGGGATGGACTGTCCGATCTCGGGGGCAGAAGTTGCTGAGGTAGTCAAACAACTACACAGCGGCGGAGCCCCGGGGGCGGATGAGGTTCGTCCTGGGTATCTCAAGGCTATGGATGTTGTAGGGCTGTCATGGTTGACACGTCTCTACAACATTGCGTGGTCATCGGGGGCAGTTCCTAGGGAGTGGCAGACCGGGGTGGTGGTCCCCATCTTTAAGAAGGGTGACCTGAGGGTGTGTTCCAACTATAGGGGGATCACACTCCTCAGCCTCCCTGGAAAGGTCTACTCCAAGGTACTGGAGAGGAGGGTCCGATCGATAGTTGAATCTCAGATAGAGGAGGAGCAATGTGGTTTTCGTCCTGGCCGTGGAACTGTGGACCAGCTCTATACCCTTGCAAGGGTGATGGAGGGGGCATGGGAGTTTGCCCAACCAATCCACATGTGCTTTGTGGATTTGGAGAAGGCTTATGACCGTGTCCCCAGGGGCACCCTGTGGGGGACGCTCCAGGAGTATGGGGTGGGTGGCTTTCTGTTAAGGGCCATTCAGTCCCTTTACCAGAGGAGCGTGAGTTTGGTCCGCATAGCCGGTAGTAAGTCGGACCTGTTCCCAGTGAGGGTTGGACTCCGCCAGGGCTGCCCTTTGTCACCGGTTCTGTTCATCACTTTTATGGACAGAATTTCTAGACGCAGCCGTGGTGTGGAGTGTGTCGAGTTTGGTGGCAGGAGAATCTCGTCTCTGCTTTTTGCGGATGATGTGGTCCTCCTAGCTTCATCCAGCTCTGACCTTCAGCTCTTGCTGGGTAGGTTCGCGGCCGAATGTGAAGCGGCTGGGATGAGGATCAGCACCTCCAAATCTGAGACCATGGTTCTCGACCGGAAAAGGGTGGCTTGCCACCTCCGGGTCGGGGGAGAGGTCCTACCTCAAGTGGAGGAGTTTAAGTATCTCGGGGTCTTGTTCACGAGTGAGGGTAGGAGGGATCGGGAGATCGACAGGCGGATTGGTTCGGCATCTGCAGTGATGCGGACGCTGAGCCGATCTGTCGTGGGGAAGAGGGAGCTGAGCCAGAAAGCCAGGCTCTCTATTTACCGGTCGATCTACGTCCCAATCCTCACCTATGGTCATGAGCTTTGGGTAATGACCGAAAGAACGAGATCGCGGATACAAGCGGCCGAAATGAGTTTCCTCCGTAGGGTGGCCGGGCTCAGCCTTAGAGATAGGGTGAGGAGCTCGGACATTCGGGAGGGACTCGGAGTAGAACCGCTGCTCCTCCGGATCGAAAGGAGCCAGTTGAGGTGGTTTGGGCATCTGGTCAGGATGCCTCCTGGACGCCTCCCCGGGGAGGTGTTTCGGGCATGTCCTGCCGGCAGAAGGCCCCCGGGTCGACCCAGGACACGTTGGAGAGGTTACATCTCCAATCTGGTCCGGGAACGCCTTGGGGTCCTGCCGGAGGAGCTGGTGGACAAGGCCGGGGAGAGGACGGCCTGGAGCTCCCTAGTTGGGATGCTGCCCCCGCGACCCGGACCCGGATAAGCGGAGGAAGACGAGACGAGACGATACTGTATTTCTGTTCAGGGAATAAAAGCAATGTGAATAGTGTTTTGTCAAAATTCAAAGGACTTTTATTAAAGTAACTTAATAAAATATGACTTTTGTCAAAAGACTGAAGGATTAGATTAGGTGCATTTATCAACATATAAGCAGATAATGGGAAAATATCAGGGGTTTTCCTCTAATCTCCCCTTGTAAAACACCCAATAGCCACAAGGGGGAGCCACAATGTTAAAAAGAGCACTCAATTTGCTGACTGTAAAGGACTAATGGGCCATTCCCATCTGTACCGGGTCGGCCCGGGCCGGGTAGCGTAGGTTGTTTACATATCTGGGTGGCCTGGTATTTTTCCGGGCCGACCGAGGCTCATTCTCATCCCTCTTCTCGAGGGGGTCTGCTTCAGGCCGACCAGGGCCAACACACCCACTGCTGACAGCAAATTCACACCTTCCATTAGAGCAAGCCTCTGATTGGTGGGTAGAATCAGCCCACATGGGCTTAAGGCAAGGATGTGTGGAATCAACCGGGCCAGGCTGGGGCCGACTGGGGCTACCCAGCCCGGGCCGACCCGGTACAGATGGGAATGGCCCTAAAGTGTTTCAGGCTCACCATCTATGATTCTCTTGATCCTCCATATGCGCAGAGTGATGATGAGACCAATAGCGTCCCAGGGGCTGCTGGGGCCGTTGGCCACAGTGGAGGCTACCATGGGGGCCAGCGAGAGCACGATGACGGCTCCATCAAACACCTGAAAAAAGCATTTATCTCACTGATGCTACTGTCGATGGGGTCAGGACTTGGGATGAATGTGAGCTTACCTCTACTTTGTTTTCTATGTAATCCCATATCCCCAACACCACGATCCTGAACACCGTCTGAGACCGGAGCAGAAAGGAAGAGGGTTACGAAAGGTCAAATGAACAAAAACAGGAAGAGAGTCAGAAAAAGAGGAGAAGCATTGTCTACGTTAGTAACTCTCCAAAAGTGACTTGATTGTCCCAAATTGTTTTTTTTTTTCAAAATGATCGTCATTTCTTTCTTTCTTTATTTTTTCAAATAGCAGAGTGATGGGATTTTACAAATGATTTCCAAACTAATATTCTGCTCATCACGCGGAGTCAAATTCTCACAATGCAAATGTAATCATGCAACCTAAACATTAAATAAGGAGTTCACAAAGCTCAGTTTTTATGACAGTTTTTAAAATGTACAAAAGCATCATTGTGTCTGGATGTTGACATCTGGACAACATATAACAGGTTTTAGGGATGTGGTTGGAAACATTCAAACTGAACACACTCAGATGGGGCAAAATGAACTTCAAGAGAGGGACAGTTCATCCTGGAGAAGTCTGCTTCTGTCACTACAACACAACAAAACTAAAGTTTGCTATAGGACGACCGAGTCCATGGAACTAAGACGAATGGCCGTGAAGATAACGGAAATCAATGACGAACACCTGAAGACTTGAAATCCTTTAAAGCAGGCTGCTCTGAAAAAGCTCCATTTGCATTTTTAGTGTTTGTGGTGCAGATCAATCAGAAAGTTAGCAGCAGCTACACAAACACACCTTAGAATATCTCAGCACAAACATTTGTGTGACTTTAATCAGAATATCAGAGTCCAGTCATGCTGTGACAGAGGGCACGGGGGTGTTTCCAGCACTCTGCCAGTGCACTTTGGTGGCCTGACATAGTGCACAATGTAGCATTAATCATCGGGCTGCTGCATCAGCTGTAAGTGAGACTGTTTTTGCTGTTAAACTGGGAAGACTCACCTCAGTGAAGAACACAGAGAGAATAGCCAGGCTGATCCAGTGGAGGATGCTAGCACACTGTAATGCATTATTAACTGTGGAATAAAACAGAGGAATCTACTATTTTTATTTGTCAGCAAGTGTTGAAAGACAGAAACCAGATTTTACCAGCTGAAGTAGTCACAAGCTGGATAAGATGGAAAAATAAATATCCTGGTGCATGCACATGCAGACAGAAAGATAAAGTAACATCATAAATGTTAATCCACCACATGTGCGTGCATGCATCTGTATCTTTGCATCTATTCATCAGGCTGAAAGGGAAAAGCATCCAACTGCAGTGGTGACATTTGTCTGCAGGTGCCAAATCTCCTCTTTGTCTGTCTTTGTTTGCTGTGTTCAGTGAGTTGTCTATCAACCAATTTATCATCTAGAAGCCCACTCTGCATTACATGGCTGTACCTGTACCTGCTGTACCCCAACACATTTGTCTTACTTGTCCATTCAGGTGGTTAATCACTCAGTCATTCCCAAAGGAAGAGTAACAGAAATCAAACAGGCCATCACCCCTGACTGTCAGCTCATGACAGATAAAGAGATTGCTGCTATACAGCAAACACAACATCACAACAACTAGCCGCCTGACGTCTTTAGATCCAAGGGAGGAAAGATTAGAGCATCTGAAGAAACTTGGACGTAATGAGATAATTTGAACATTTAGCTATGTATAGTCATTGCTCTTCCTTGTTTCATAAGATAAAGGGCACATGCAATCGATTAAGATTGAGATTAAGAAACTTTTATTGTCATACCAGTTCACATTTACATGCTTGTGATACAAAATTTGAACTCAGGACCCAGTATAAAGCCATAGGAAAAGAGCAAAAAGCACTAAGGATAAAAACAAGTACCGAGCTTGACATGTACAGTATTCCATAGATAACTAAATATGATAAATGTGTGTGTGCAAGTGAAATTAGTCCACTCTAAAGGTGCTCTCAGTACCGATGTGTGTGTATGTGGGGGGAGCTCTACCGAGCATGGCCAGAGTTTAACAGTCTGACAGCTTCAGGGAAGAAGCTGTTTCTGAACCTGGTGGCCCTGCTCTGGATGCTCCTCAACCTCCTGCCTGAGGGGAGGGGTTGGAAGAGTCCATGTGCAGGGTGTGTGGAGTCCTTCATGATGTTGAGGGCCCTACCCCTACACCGTGTTGTGTAGATGTCTGTGATTTCGGGGAGGCCGCTCCCCACAAGCCTCTGGGCAGCCCTAACCACTCTCTGCAGAGCTTTCCTCTCAGCGACAGTGCAGCTACCATGCCACACAGTGATGCAGGTGCGCATGACACTCTCCACTGCACCATGGTAAAAGCGCCTCAGGACTGAGCTCCCAAGTCCAGCTCGCCACGGCTTCCTAAGGAAGTAGAGACGCTGGTGAGTTTTCCTGACGAGCCAGGAAGTGTTGGGGCTCCATGTGGGGGTGGGGGGGGTGGGGGGTGGGGGGGCACCGGTTCCTTCTGAAGTCCACCACCATCTCCTTGGTTTTCTTCACATTGATGCAGTGATTATTTTCTCTGCACCACTGCACCAGATGTTCCACCTCCTCTCTGTACTCTGACTCATCGTTGTCAGTGATGCGTCCTACTTCTGTTGTGTCATCCGCAGACTTCACGATGTGGCAGCTGGGATGTCTCGCCGAGCAGACATATGTCAGCAGAGTGAACAGGAGGGGGCTCAGCACACAGCCTTGGGGTGTGCCTGTGCTGAGGGTGATGGAAGAGGAGATGGTATTGTGAATCCTGACAGTCTGTGGTCTGTCAGTCAAAATGTCCAGCACCCAGTTCCCCATTATGGGGCTCAGTCCAAGAGTGGAGAGTTTCTGTACCAGAGTCCGTGGGATGATGGTGTTGAAGGCAGAGGAAAAATCCAAGAAAAGCAGATGGACATATGAGTTCCTGCTCTCTGAGTGAGAGCTGTGTGGACCACTGATGAGATGGCATCATCAGTGGACCGGTTTTTCTTGTAAGCGTACTGGTGAGGGTCCACAGTGATGTCGATGGAGTCTTTGATGTGAGCCATAACCAACCTCTCAAAGCACTTCATGACTACAGGTGTAAGAGCCATGGGTCTGTAGTCATTGAGGCATTTCACTGTGGAGCACTTTGGGACCAGAACAATAGTGGCAGTCTTTAGTCAGGTGGGGACGGATGCCAGAGACAGTGAGGTGTTAAAAATGTCTGACAGCACCCCAGACAGCTGGTGTGCACAGTCCCTCAGTACTCGCCCAGGGATGTTATCAGGGCCAGCAGCTTTGCAAGGGTTAATTCCTTTGAGGGTTTTAATAACGTCACCTGCAGACACACTAAGGGGTGTATCACCAGGTAATGGAGTGAGACTGATAGAGTGAGGGGGGGTGTCAGGGTCCTCAAAGCGGGCGTAGAACCTATTGAGTGTATCTGGCAGAGACGGGTCATTTGGGCGTTGTGCATCTTTGGTATTGTAGTCTGTGATGCACTTTATTCCCTTCCGCATGCTCCGGGTGTCGTTGGAGGAGAAATGCCTCTGGATTTTCTGAGCATATGTGGATTTAGCTCTTGCTATGCCTACCGCCAGTTCTTTCCTTGCCACTCTCAGTGCTGATGTCTCACCTGCCCTGAATAAGGCATCCCTGGCTTTCAGCAGACCTCTCACCTCAGCATTCAGCCAAGGTTTCTGGTTAGGGTGGCATGTTATTGTCTTGGTAATGGTGACATCCTCAGTACACTTGGAGATGAATCCAAAGACCGAGGAGATGTATTCCTCTAGGTCCACCTCTCCCTCTTTTGTTGCTGCTTGTCTGAAGACCAGCCAATCTGTGCACTGAAAGCAGTCCTGGAGCACAGATGCTGCATCAGTGAGCCACACAATGACAGTCTTCTTTGTTGGCCCAATCCTTCTCAGCAGAGGGCGATATGTTGGCACCAGCAGGAGGGAGACGTGGTCAGAGAGGCCAAGTTGGGGGTGAGGAAGAGCTCTGTATGCGCCACGGATGTTAGTGTATACACAGTCCAGCGTGTTGTCTCCTCGAGTAGAAATGGTGACATGCTGGTAAAAACTTGGCAGAATGTCCGTCAGTTTCACGTGATTAAAGTCTCCTGTAACCACATAAAACGCCTCAGGGTGCTTTGACTGCAGCGAGCTAATGGTGTCATATAGCTCCTGTTGCGCTATCCTAGCAATAGTGCTAGCGTTAGCACCCGGTGGGATGTAAACAGTGGTGACGAACACTGCTGTAAAGTCTCTTGGCAAATAGTGCGATCGGCATTTTAACGTCATTAGTTCTATTGCCTCGGAGCAGTAGCTTTTCACCAGCACACAGTTTGTACACCAACCTCCATTCACGTAAGCACACAGTCCACCTCCTCTTGTTTTCCCTGACCTGTAGTTGCGGTCCGCTCTGAACAGCTGGAAGCCATCGATCTGAAAGGCTGAATCCGGCATGTTGTTATTTAGCCAGGTTTCCGTGAGACAAAGAACAGCACAGCACTTAATTTCCGTGTAAACAGTCTCAGGCGTAACAGATCCATCTTATTGTCCAGGGAACGGACATTTGCCAGGAACAAGGTAGGAATCGGTGGCTTCTTAGCCATTAATTGGGCCTGCGCGCCCGCCCGTTTTCCTCTCTTCTGTTTCCGGGCACATCGTTTACTCTTGCCTGCTGCTCCTCGCACTCTGCTACGCCACTCTGCAGTTCTCAGAAGCTGCAGTCTTCCAAGCATTGATTTTAAGTTGTGGGATATTGTGGTGGTCGAGCTTTTTCCGAAATCGATGATTTCGACCGAGCTGTACCTCACACGCAGATCCATCACAGAACCAGCGCCAGCAATGGCCTCAGATTTCTTAAAAAGTAAGGCTTAGTTCCGGGAGCTTGAAAAGCCGCTGCATGACTGTGCGCCGCCATCTTTCTCACTCCATAACCCAATACTCACATTCTGCAAACCTTCGTGCTAACCTGTGGGTCTATTCCGCCTCTATAAACACTCCAAATGTGGAAAAAACCCTTCCATCTGTTTTCAGTCAGTGACTGGATTTAGGAATAATGTGCGTAAAACGAGCCGTTTCCAAAACTCCCAGCATAGAACCCTCTCTCACCGCTCCGGGCTGGAGGAGCAGTGGCTCCACTCCGAGCCACTCCCAGATTTTGGAGCTTCTCAGCTACTAGCAGTCTGTGTGGGGGATGGGTGGGCATGGCCAGCATCAACTTGTTTTCTTAAAAGTGACAGAGCCCTGAAATGGCTCATTCTGGATGGTGCTGAAAATGTCAAGAATAAAACAGATGAAATTGCTTTATGTGAGAGGGATTTTGTGCAAAATTGTCTCCTTTAATGTGCTAGATCCATTTTCAGTAACAAGTTTAGACACTTTCAAGCATGTTGGGTAATTTGTGTACTCTCAGACTGGGACAACTTCGATTGACGTCACTTTAATGAGCGTGGTTTGTTCCGTCACTTTAGATTAGCCGCAGCACCCAAATGATATCCACAACTTTTCATATATAAGACGGATCATATAGCCATGTCCTTACACATTTCCTTTTACCGATCCAATAGAAATTAACCATGTCACCAAGTGGGTGGGGCCAAGCTAAGGATAAAAACAGATGTAGAAGACTCAGGGTCCTTTCGACTGATGACTACAGGGGGTTTCAGGGGGCCATGTTTCTATGCTTTTTCTATCTAAATCCATTTAAACCAACCTGCTGAATAATGGTCATTTTTGGGAATGTATCAGGAACAGAGTTACAGTGTGACCAGTCTTCCTCCCCTGGAAGTAAAGAACCAGGAAAGTAAGGTCCACTATCTGGAGATGATCCAGGCAAGAAAGGAGCTTTCTACAAACCTTAAACAATAACAAGCATTAAAAAGATTTATTTAATCAAATTAACCCTTTGATGCATGAATTATGAAATCTTCAACCATGATTTTTGTAACATTTTTTTTCATTTGTCTTTAGGTGTGAATTAAACAAATTTCAACAAATATCATTTGTAAAATTTTATAATTTACAAATAATTTATTACATGTCCACCTCAGTGGACAGCATGCATTTTGAACATGAAATATGTTGGCTTGACTTACTGAAGTCCAAATGGTGGGGCTCAAATGCAATAAAGTCTTCAACAGCTGTACTTAATAGCAAAAACAAATAAATAACAATTTTGAGTACCTGTCCACTGTAGTGACCATTATGCATCAGAGGGTTAAAGTAAAAAATAAAAACAACCCCAAAAAAATCCAGAATTAGCTTATGATAATAATGGCTGATGCATTTTATGTTATTACAAATAAAAAATAAAAATCCCAATCTATTGTCCATCCTGCTACCACTTCTATTAAATTAAATTAAATTAAATTAAATTAAATTAAATTAAATAGCTTCAAATCACAACAAGAGTAGTCTAAAGGCACTTCACAAAGTAAACATTCCAGTTACCAAACTTTTACCTCAAATCCTTTACAACCATAATCATCTAAATTAATAAATTGTTTCACTTTCAACAGTCACACAAATAATTTTAATTCTTTTTGCAGCACTGCTGACCCCCCATTGCCCTCATTTGTGCAAACCAACATCCTCAGAGTTTTCATCACCCATAATAAAACTGAAGTAGCTCACTGATTCTCTTCACTGCTCTCTCTCTGATCTCCCTGCAGCTTAACCTTTATGCTAATTAAGGTGTAATGAACCTGCTCTGTCTGCATTAGATCTTTGTGTTGACCCTGTGACTTTGAATATCGATTAGTAAACAGCTGTGTTCAGTAGATCACTTTATATTCTCTCCAAGGATGCTACGTTCAATCTAGACTGCTTCATCAATGTTACATTGATTAAACCTCAAACCATACTTCAAGAAAAAATCCAAAACCAACATCAGAATGTGAGTCTCATTTTATTGGTGTCCATGACTCACACTGCAACAGCTTGGTGTCTATTAGCAGCTCCAGGATCAGCAGCAGCACCACAAGGACGACGGAAGCCACCAGGAAGCAGTTGAAACCCGCTGACAGCAGACAGACCTGCCACAGCGCTGCTCGTCGCCCGCAGCATGGCTTCAGCCAGTTTGACCTGAGTTAAGGGGGAGACGGTGGGAGACACAGAGAAGGGGAGAAAAAGTAAATAATGTCTAATGTTTTATGCTTATTTCCCTCTCTCTCTCTGCTTGTTCCTTATCAGTGGACATTTTATAGCTGAAGATGTGTCAAACTGTGACTCACTGAGGCTTTCCCATCTTTTTACAAGTCTGCTTTCCCTTAGCGAATTATGCAGACGTGCTCTTTAGACGGATGGTGTGTGTTTGTGTTTGTCATCCTCCCTCTGATTCAGTACGGAGAAAGGTGTGGTCTTTACAGAGCAGCAGCTCTCTGCTGTGGAGCAAAACGCTTAAAGCCGGGTTCGTCAGAGGATGAAGGAAAAGGTGGTTTATTCAACTCTCCGGACAGAAAGAGGCAACTTGAGAGAGGAAGCTGTGAGTTCAAAAGCATTGGGATTGATCCAAAGGAAGGAGGAGGAGTTGAAGAAGGAAGAGAAACAAGAACAAAGAGACTTTCACTCAATGTGCTGTTACTCGTGTTTATTTTTTCCTGTTACTTTGTCTTTATTGCATACATCTACTTCATGGCTCAGGGTATGTGTCTCTGGTATGCGTAAGTGATATGTGACACAAATATATATAACACTCATATATGTGTTATAACGCTCATATAACACATGTGAAACAAGAAAACCATTTTCAAAACAGAATTTTTTTTACTTTTTGTAAAATATGAACGGCATCAGATCAGACATTTTGAAAATCATCTACTCCCTCTTTTTTCTGACAAACAAGTGAAAACTTTCTTTTAGAATTAAACAGAGAAAAATAATGCCAGAGACTTAAGCGATCAAATTCTGCTTAAATTAATTAAATTTAGAAGCGATGTTTGATATTGGCTTTTTTTTTTACAGATATCTGATATTGTTTAACTCTTAGGTTCCGATACAGATATATGCCAGGTCCCCCATGTTTAATTTGTCTCCAACAGCAACTGAATGACATTCTCCCTGAGAAAATCATGACAAACACTCTGTGACGCCTTTAAGCCACAGATAATTATTAAATTCACAATGAGAATAGTTTTTGTAGCGACATGAATGGCCTCGTTTGTGACCCAAAGGTCACGCTTCCTCAGCTGGTCAAGCTGTCCTGGCTGTACTTCTATTTACAGATTATCCATCACAGGAGACACAAAGTCTGCTGTAAACCATCTTTAATCTGACTGCCTTTATCTGGCTGCTGTTCCCTCCGCAAGACGAACGACACTTCAAGATTTAAAAGAATCATTTTTAATAAACTCTTTTCACTGTCCTATTACAAGGTTCATAAATAATCATCAAGGCTCATTATAAATGTATTTAATTACTGAAATGAATTATTATTCTTTGGTTAATAATTATTATTATTTATGATAATCAGTAATGTTTATCAGTGACAAGATGGTCATGTGCACATATACACACCATGCAGGACACAGAATTCAGGTTAAAGGTAACTGCTCTCACATGTCTTTGTTCCATGACAACAAAGCTTTCTATCTTGAGGGCGTGTTCTGAGGTATGTTAAAACCAAAAATCCTCAGTTCAAGTTCAGTTCTTGAGCTCACCAAAATTCTCTCCATGGCACGAGAGAGTCCAGAGTATCGGGTCGGTCGCTCGAAACCTCTACCGAAGCTTTTCTGTCATGCTGATAGAATTGCTTCAACAAGAAACGCCATCTGCAACAAGCTGAAGCAAAACTCCATCAGAGTTATTGATTTTTGAGGCTCAACCAGTTTCATCAGTCGTTGTGACCCGGAGACATCTCAGGACCGATTTGGTTGCACCACGGTTCTGCTGCCCACCTCGTGCTTGGGGGTCATCATCTCCTCCGGACATCTCGGATCCAAATGGGGGTCTCCCAACTGGGTGAGGTAGACACTTCCAACAGATTGCGTCTGTATGACTGTTTCTTATTAAGAAATAATTTAGCTTAGCTGCAAACCAAACTCTTTCACCCATAACGCGTTTTCTCTCTCTGAGATAGAAACCTTCTGAGACCTACATTCACACATCCAAACACACATTTAGGTTTTAGTTTTCATCCAGACACAGGTTGCTTTAATACCAAGTTTTAATACCAAAGCTTTTATAAATTGTTATTTATGAATTGTCTTTTAAAATTTCATCTTTAAATTGTTAGTAATAAATTCTCAACCTTTTAAACCTGACTCTTCTTTGAAATAAAACACAGAGTGGTGTATATTTGGTCACTGAACGAGCAAAGATTTCTTTGAATCTTCTGAATTAATAAATAAACTTTAGCTATTAATTTAAATCTCCTAAATTAAATATTAATCTTTTGATTAAATATAGACCAAGCCAGTTGGTGTATGAACTTCTATCAATTATATAAATTTCCGTGGATATATCCTGAGAAAGATCAAATGAATTGTAATGAACTTTTATATATATATATATATATATATATATATATATATATATATATATATATATATATATATATATATAATATAAGTTCATTACAATTCGTTTGATCTTTCTCAGGATTTAGCAAAGCTGAATAGCAAACAGCTTTAAATTCTAGTTACGTAGATTAACTACGGTACAGTTTGATTAATAAGATAATAAATATTACAAGTGAATTAATAATAAAAAAGTAAAACAGTTTTAGGTTTTGAAAATGGATAAAAGTGAGACATTGTTGTTACAATCTTTGTTATACTGTCAGTGAAAAACTTCATTTAGTGAGCGAGCACTCCCTACTCAGCTCTCACTGATGCCGTTTCCGTTTTCTCCACTGGACCTCTGCTCGGTGTGTTTACATCTTACATTTAGGCAAAAGGGAAATAATAAATGGATCATGAACATGCTGACTTTGCTTGTTCATGCCATAGAGAACATTTGTCTTTGGAAGTATCAATGTAAGGGACAGTGGCGTAGCACCAAATTCTGGGCCCTAGGTACAAGTCTTCTAGGTGGGCCCCCATGCCCAATTACTTAATATCTCTCTTCCACATTTTTTGTCATGCTATAAGACAAGATAATAAATATGATCTTAGTTTAACCTCTTTATTGAGCAAATACAAATGCCAGCATAATAAAAGCGAAATGCCCAAAATTCACATATAATTATTTTTATTTGCCAACAATGTGTTCAAACAAAAATCCTGGAATTTATTTTCCAGTAAATGCCGACTGACGGGTCTTCATGTTAGCAAAATCACTTATGAGATCTTTAAAGTCCAATCCTTTGGCTAATTGGCTTTCAATAGAAAGAAGAGCTAGGCTGTTCAGTCTATCCTGGGACATTGTTGATCTCAAATAATTTTTCACCAGTTTCAGTTTGCTAAAAGCCCATTCACCCCCAGCAACAGTCACAGGTAGTGTGCAAAAAATCCTCAGTCCAATACAAACTTCTCCAAAAATGCTCTGTAATTGCATCCTGTAGATGGCATTAAGCAGCTCAAGAGGAGACCGAATGTGTGGGAATGTGGCACCATATATTGTTCTCAGGTGTAGCATCTCATTCTCAAATTCAGCTGTGAGATCCTTGTAATATTTTCTCATCAGTGCCTGGCATGATATCTTTATCTGCTCTCCAGTCATGTCTGTCATGGTTCATGATGTTAAGCTTTGCTGATATATATTGATATATTAAATACATATGACATGAAATAAACCAGGTTCTCTCTGTGAATGTAATGTACTCTAAATTTTATAATCCCTGCATTATCAGCCAAATTATACGATTGTCTGTTTTCAAGATCAAATATAAAGAAATTTAAAATAGGCTTAAAATATCTAACCAAGTCAATAACAATCCTCTAACACCAGTGTCATCATGCTATATGAAAAACAGTGGCAGCTTCTCATTCCTGAGATTACCACGAATCCATCGATACCAAGTTTGTCCTGGTCCATGACTGGGAAGGAGCTGAAATATCCACACAGAGTGAACCTGTTTTTACTGCGAGGTCCGCGAATTAATTGGCGGTGGCCGCCCGCGATAATAATTCTGATTTATATATATATATATATTAATTAGTGTTTTCACTGATAACACTAATTAATTTATATTTGATCTTGATGGTGAAACTAAAGGCGTTTAACACTGAACACCTAACATGAATGCAGCTTCTGAGAGCTAGCTAATATCAGCTAAAACTGTGTTCTGCTGCTGCTGCTCACCGTCCTTCTACTTGCATCTGTTCAATTAATTTTCCTCCTTCTCCTTCTTTTCTTTTCTTTTCTGGAAGCCAGATTTCCCTTTCTTGGGAAAAGACATGACTGACTCTCCTGACTCCAGCTCTGGCTGTCGGCATCTGCGATGTCTCATAGCTGTACATGCGGCAGTGCAGCCCCTGGCCGCTGATGTGGACTAAACCACTTTGCACATTTTTAAGGGGTGATAGATGCCTCAGAGATTATTCAGTTATTATTTTTAAGGCGAAATTCTGTTTCTTAACCTCTTTATCCAGGTAAAGGGAAGTTTATTAAGACATTAAGTAAGTTGGGGGGAAAAACAACAACAATAAAACATTTTTATTCAAAGCTATCTCAGGGCCCCTCCCTGCAGTGGGCCCTGGGTAAACGGTACCCTTTCCCCCCCCCAGCCCGACGCCCCTGGTAAGGGAATGCTGGGTGTGTGTAAAAGTTACTTAGTTGATAAAACATAAGCAGTGTGAGCGTACACATGCTAAGCTAGGCTAATGGCTAAGCGCAACGCTAAGACGTCTGTAATAGTCAGTAATGTATTTTTTCTGTTTCTGTTTAATGTAGTTTTGGTAATAAAACATTTATAAATGTTTTCCTTTAAGATAGCAAGCCTTGGGTGAAGATTTTTGTATTTGTTTTTAGTTGGTTGTTTGCTGGCTAGCTAGCTACGTGCTGTCATGGACAGAAACACAGGGCAAGTTCCTAGTTGCATCATATAAATTTAAATTATCTCAAAAAACTAAACATCAGATATGTAATATTTTTAAAATATTGATAGAGAGGAGATGAAGCCGAAGAGTTTAATATGTATTATATGCATGGTCTGTCAAAATTGGGTCACCACAGGAGTAAAAATCGATACCGATATTTTCTAATATTACATTTCAAGACCAATATCAGGCAATTATATCGGTAGATCGATAATATCGGACATGACTAAAATTTAGTTTTTTGCCCAAGGTAAAGGTAAACTGCACTTTTATTAACACATTCCTACAGGCAAGTAATGATTTCACTTTTTTTAGAAGAAAAAATGATCAAATTCCAGTTATTTGAAGGTAACTCTAAAATTACATAAACAAGACAATGGTACAGGCAGCCATAAGAGCTTATTTGTTTAGGTGAGATGGACGTAACAAAGTTTAAATCATTCAGTTTTTTTTTTTTGCTTTGTTGTGTAAATAGTTTTAAAGAACGACCTTTACTGATGGAGCCATTTTGCTGTTAGAACATCTAAACATCCGGTTCAGCCACATCGAAGGTTAGAGGTGCTGGAGTTCGGCCACTCGCTCAGCTCCTGCCAAGAGAGCATCCGATGCACTCAGCCTGCTCCAATCCTCTCATGCACGACGGCGCTGGCAGATCAGGAGCCAGAGGTGACGAAGAGGGGGTGAAGGGTAATAATTTCATTAGCAGATACTACATAGCCTAATCTGCTCCCAGAAAACAATGTCAAACCCAACACACTGTCACAGGATGTTCATGGACCGTGAGCAAAACCCCGATCTCAAACAGAAACATCTCGCTTTGGGTCAGGTTTGAAAGGCACACTTTAAATCATGCTATGAGAAATCATAATTCATTCAGAACCTTTCCCTCAAGCTTGGCAAAAAATGTATTAATTTAATAAACTTGTTAGAAAACTCCTGGCTGGGAGCAGAGCAAATGGCAGTGATGGATTGCTTCATGCTCAAAAACTTAATTTTAGGCAGATCTCTTTAAACCTCGAACACCGAGAACCTGAAGTATTTATGAGGAAGTGAGATTGCTTCTGCGGTGGGGCACGCTAAATAGACAGAGGAGTAGAAAAAAAAGAGAAAAACCCTCCAGTTCAGGGTCACAGCCGGGTCAGATCAAAGGAGCAATACCTCAAACACTCCTCACACACACACACACACACACACACACACACACACACACACACACACACACACACACACACACACACACACACACACACACACACACACACACACACACACACACACACACACACACACACACACACACACACACACACACACATACAGATTTAATGAAATATGCAGGTTGGTGCGTGGGGACCTCAGCCAGTCAGTGCACGCAGCGGTAACATACTAAGGGGAAATCGATGCCGAGCCGAGTGAGGTGATTAGATCATGAGTCTGATCAATAGTGACCTGCAATGGAAGCAATGGCTCACTGTAGATGATGCAGAAGGACCACTCCAGCTGCTCAGAGAGGACAAATGCATTATGCATGACGACCATCCCTGATTTAAGGGTCTGTTCGCCCTGTTGGGGTCACATTCACACAGACATGACGTTAGGCTCTTTCACGGAGAGGCCTCATCACGTAGACCTCCGTATCGGACGAGACTAAACACAACATAAACTCTTCCAGAAACAAGTGAAACCCACACCACCCAGTTGAACCACCTATTTTTACTGTCATTAGCAGGAATGTGCACAATTTTAATTTGATCTTCAAGTGTTCAGATTTAATCAAATAAAAATAAAGGTCCAAAGCGCCGTGGTAAGCACATTTGTTTAAAAGGTTTTGAACTAAAATGGATCAGCATATTGGAAGTAAATTTCATGTGTGAATCATAAAAACCTAAAATGAGTTTATAATTAAACATATTGAACTGCGGTTTTCTGCTATATTTATACTCATTCATTGATGTGAATCTTTTTTTTTTTACACCATACTAGACATAAGCAAAGTTCTGCCTAAAAAGGATGCAAATAAAGACATATTTCTACTTAATTTTGCTTGTTGGTTGTATTTAAGTCATCAGAAGGAAGAAAGTCTACTTTTGCTCAGCTAAAAGTCGGTAAGCAGTTACGTTTTTGGGAGCGTTACCATCTCAGTACAACAAATCCCTCAGACAGATGGTGGATTGAAAAGTGAGATCCATTTAAATCCTGGTTTTAGTTTTTATTTAAAAAAAACATTACAGCCTTTCCATCTAAGCAAATCACCTAAAACAGCGACATTATTTCCCAATTAGGCGATGGTTCAAATCTTTTAAAGTAATGTGATACTGATTGATTTTTTACCAGCGAACACCATACCCAGATAGCTCTTTGAACAACCTCACTTAGGAGAAACACAAATTAGCCTCAAACAGACAGAAAAATAACACAATTTCTATATTTAGTTAAATTTCATCACCCTCCTTAAACTCTTTCAAAAAAATGACAAACAACAAATCTGTATTGGAGTTTTTGGAGACTAAAGTGAAAGCACCAATCGCACTAACCCCATTGAGCAGAGGGTGTTTCTGTGGTCCCAAAGCCCTCGCAGACACTCATGCAGGGATCCTCTTCAGGACAGAGACAGTTGTGCAGACTTCACAGGTTTATAGGCAAAGTTGTGTTGCCATCTCATAGTTATAATATAACTATATGTATATATTATATTATAGAATATGAACACCATTCTGCTGCGGTATAGGCTCCAAAGGTAGTATATTGGTAGTCAATGAGCTAATTTGTCATAAGACAACAAGAAGACAGAAACCTTTGAGAAATTTGAGTTGTGTTGATTTTTTTTCTATTCTATAATTTTGTATTCATCATGTTTTATCTGCTTTGACTGGTATTTTTATCTTCTGTTTTAGTTTCTTAGGATGGTCGTGTTTTGTTTTAGCCTGTGCAGCACTTTGGGCAGCTCCCATGCTGCGTTTTAAACGTGCTATATAAATAAACTATGGTACGGTATGGTATTCTTGGTTTGACTCGAGGTCTCTGTTGCAGTCGGGGTGCATTATGGGCAAGGTGGACACTGCAACAAAGATGCAAAACAATCTAAGCTGTTTAGCACTTGTTTGCAGATGAGGCTGGACGACCATTGAGGGCAGCTGTGGTGAAGAATGTTATTCATGCTTACGAGTGTAAGGAATGTCTGCCCTAGACTGAGTTCTGCTGACATTATTTTATTATTCTGGTAGATGTTTTAAAAATAAAACTCCAACAGGAAACGTTACAGAGAGCTAGCTCCTCTAATTTCAGCAGCAAATAATCATAAATGTGATTGGCTATGAATAAAGGTTTATAAAACTGTTTGCATCAACTATTATGATCTTTTTGAAATCTGAGGTCTTCTTTGCCACGCTCAGACTCTGTTAGCTTGTCAGTCTGTTCAGAATAAATCTCTATTTTTCTAAATTGATATAGTTCAGAGAAAATATTTACAGCAGATAACATCCTAATTATTCATAACCTTTCTTCAAAACCTATGTAAGAGGATCTGAACGCTCCTTTTAAATTCTTGGGTTTTACAGTGGAACACCACCTACAACACAGGGAGCACAGCACCAGCCTTTTCCACAGAAACAAGCTACCGATACCTGACAAATGGAGATGGATGGGGCTCCATGTGCAGAGCAGCAGACAAGCTATCTCTGATAAATATTTTTTTCACTAAGACACTTGATCTTCCATGCTGTCGGCCTAAAAAGGCAATCTCACAATTTGCGTGTCTGTGAATATTAACAAACCAAGCTGAAATGTCATCTACTGTGTCACGCATGGTGCCGGCAGGAGAGCCGATTTGATGGAGAAGTCTGTTTTTCTGTGTTTGGGGTGGGAAAAAAATCCTAATGTTGCATCCATCCTCGTTACAATTGTAGCGACATGAATGGCCTCATTTGTGACCCAAAGGTCACACTTCCTCAGCTGGGTCAAGCTGTCCTGGCTGTACTTCTGTCTACAGATTGTCCATCACAGGAGACACAAAGTCTGCTGTAAACCATCTTTAATCTGACTGCTGTTCCATCCGCAAGACGAACGACACTTCAAGATTTAAAAGAATCATTTAAAAAAAACTCTTTTCACTGTCCTATTACAAGGTGCATAAATAATCATCAAGGTTCATTATAAATGTATTTAATTACTGAAATGAATTATTATTCTTTGGTTAATAATAATTATTATTTATGATAATTAGTAATGTTTAACAGGTACAAGAAGATCATGTGCACTTGTACACACCATGCAGGACACAGAAATCAGGTTAAAGTTAACTGCACTCACATGTCTTTGTTCCATAACACCAGAGCTTTCTATCTTGGGAAGGCGCGTTCTGAGGTATGATAAGTCCTACCCTCTAACATGTCAAAATCTAATTCGTTAGAATAAGATTACTGGCCGTCTCTTAAAACCTAAACTCCTCAGTTCAAGTTCAGTTCTTGAGCTCACCAAAATTCTCTCTGTGGCAATGAGAGTCCAGAGGATTGGGTCGGCCGCTCGAAACCTCTACTAAAGCTTTTCTGTCATGCCGATAGAATTGCTTCAACAGAAACGCCATCTGCAACAAGCTGACGCTGCGAGATTCCTTAAGAATCTGCTCAGACACAAACCACTTCCACACCTGTGTGCCTGCGGCAACTCTAGGACCAGAGAGTCGGTACCACTGGTCTACCCTACCGGACCGAGTACCCAGAGGCTGATCAACATTCTCCCTTGAACTCCGTATCCAAACAGAGGGTCGTCTGAACGGTGAGGTAGAACACAAGATTGCGTCTGGATGCCTGTTCCATTAAGAAATAATTTAGCCTAGCTGCTGTAACGTGAGGAAATATGGGTTTTCTGTCACAATGGTGGTGTTGGACGCAGCTGGGTCATAGCTGGGTCGCTGAGAACTTTCACCCACAGATTAAGACCTGAACGCCAGCGAGTCTGGGAGGAAACCATAACATCTGCCACCTGCAGTCTACCAGAAGATGTGTTTACATGAGTTGTACCCAGACCAAGTCAAAACATAAAGTTTAAACTTCTTTTTCGTGATTTTAATGTTAAAATAACCATTATCATTTTGCTCATTATAAATGTGTTTAATCAAATGAATGACTAGTATGCTTTGGGGTAATTATAATGGTTTAATGAATCCACACTTAAGTAGATAATGTTGAATGTGTGGTACTGACCTTCACACTCAAGCACACAAACATTCACACACACCCACACACATCTGCCCACAGTAAACTCCAGACACATTTGATGACGCACATGTTTTGCTTTGAGAAGAGAGGTTTTTGGTAAGTTTTCAGTTTTATGAGTCAGTTCGTGTTGGACAACGGGAAAGAACAGACCTGAAAACCAAAGGGGGGGCAGAGCCTGTTGGCTCGTTCTTCCCCCCTTTCACGCTGTTTCTGCCAAGCCAGGCAGAATAGCTGAATCGCGACTTCTAACGAAGACTCATTACCGAGTCTTTTGATTTCTGAGTGAATTAACTTAAGAAAGCGCATCGATAAAACGCTCTACCATCCACGTGTACCGAGGGCAACTCTGGACCGGTTCCGTTCGACACCTACGTCTCCTGTCAGCCGCCGGTGTCATCTGGATGAACCACAACATCCTCCACGGCCCGGATCCGAAAGAGGGTCCACATGAGTTCGGTGAGACAGAGCACGGTTTTAGCGTTTGATGCAGTTCTCTGATAAGACCTAAGTTTATCCAAACCATCACTTCACTCAGACACCTGTTTCTTCCTGAAGCAAAATCAGACTCACACGCGCATTCATGTCACAACATTCTCAATCTTCATAAATTCACCAGAAGGTCTATTTGAGCAAGAACAGCATATAAACTGTTAAAAGATTGTCCCACAAAGTTGCCAATGTGATTGTTATTTCCTGTTTGTCAATTTTCAAAATCATTAGTTTAATTTGAAGAATTAAAACTGTTAATCCTTCAAACTTGTTTCCTCATTGAACTGAAACACAGACACTCAGATATTATCGGCAGTTTATGGATGAAAACAACCTTTGAGTCTTCTGAACAATATAAAATTTGGTTATTGATTTATTAAAATTAATATTCCGAATTAATACGTAGCATGGTTTCTCTTTCATAAAAGAGCATAAATCCATAATGCTACACTGCAAACCAAATTCTTTCACCCAGAATGCATTTTTCTCTGTCTAAGATAAAACCCGTCTGAGACCTACATTCACACACTCAAACACACACACTTCATTTTTAGTTTCATCCAGACACAGATTGCTTTAATACCAAGTTTTAATACCAAAGCTTTTATAAACTGTCATTTATGAATTGTCTTTGAAATTGTCATCTTTAAATTGTTAATAATAAATTCTTAACTTTTTTTAAACCTTACTCTTCTTTGAATAAAATGCAGAGTGGTGTATATTTGGTCATTGAACGCGCAAAGATCTCTTTAGATCTTCTGAATCAAAACAAAACTTTTGCTATTAATTTAAATCTCTCAAATTAAATATTAATCTTTTGATTAAATATAGACCAAGCCAGTTGATGTATGAACCTCTATCGATTACATAAATATCCATGTATATATATATAATACAAGTTTTACTACCAGTTTGTTTGATCTTTCTCAGAATTTAACAAAGCTGAATAGCAACAGCTTAAATTCTAGTTGTGTAGATTAACAACGCTACACAATCCTCCATGAAATCCTACCAAGATTCCTACTCTGCTAACATCCTCCATCGCTTTATTTAAAAATTGTTACATCTCATTTCAATCTTGAGCTTTCAACACACTCGATCAGTTTCTGTTTACAGTGGATGAAATGTGGCAGAAAAATAATCTGTTTTGTAATCAGTCAATTTTGAATTACATCTTGACTTTTATCATCGCTGCCATCTTTGAGAATGTAACTGTTGAGGGAGGTCGTTCTCTCCATCGTTTTCCAAACCCTCTTCTTGTGTCTTCTCCAGTTAAAGAAGCTGGTGGATCCATGAGAACCATCTTTCATCTCACACCTCCCAGTCTGAAGATCAGTGGCATATGCTACTGCTTTAAAGCAGTGGTTCCCAACCTTTTTCCCAAAGGACCCCATTTTTTACCAGTAAAATTTATGACGACCCCCTCCCATTCTCTCTTCAAGTACAAACATTATTAAGAAATGACAAAATTATTCAAGCACATTTTAATATGCTTTGATTCAATAGATAACAGTAATAGTAGGTTCCAGTACAGAACAGAGTCATTAACAAAACCAAACAGAGCATAATGTGCTTGACAGTTTGTATTACTTTTCTGAACACATTGTTTCTTGCAAACATTGATAAACATTTATTGAAAGGAATGATTGATTTGACAAATAAAAAATACACTGAGCAAAATGTACTTAAATGTGTATATTACTGCTTATACTAGATTATTTACTGTAAACGCTGTGATTAATCAACCAGTCCTATCTTTAATGAACTTTTGACACTTGAAAATAAAACAGTGAGCTGAGCAAAATGTTCTTAAAAGTGTGTTACTCTTTCTGTACTAATTATTTCCTGTCTTAATATCAGTAAACTTTTCACTCAGGAAAAAAAATGTGAGCACAATGTAGGCTATAAACAAGTAATAAATGAAGTTTTAACCCCTTAAAGCGGAGAGGTCCTGGCGACCCCATGAGAGGCTTTGGCGCCCCTTTGTGGGGGTCGGGACCCCCAGATTACTGCTTTAAAGGACAGTGAGGCGATCTGGAGGAAACTTTGAGCCAAAAATAAGCTTGGATCTGCTTTTACTTTTAATTCAGGAGTATAAGTCTATGATGGAGTATTCTGCCTTTTAACCTTCTGGAGGCAGGTGTTGCAGATTTGCAGCCTTAAAACCTACCTACCTGGTTACTCCACATATGTATTTCATGAGCATTTTTTTAAACTCAGAGGTACCCCTGAAGGACTTAGTGGTTCGTCCTTTCATCAAAAATTATTTTGAGACTGAGAGGGTTAAGTAGACATGGTACTACATTTCCAAAACTAACTTTTGTGTTGTTAAATTCAAAGCAACTTTGATTGTACCGATGTGCTTTCAAAAATTGGCGGGATCACTAAAGCCTGCCAGGATTTTCGAATTGTCTGCCAATTTCCAAACTTGAGTGACCACACACATGGTCATACAGTGTGTGATGTGCAGCAACACGACAAAACTACGCACTACACACCCACCGATTTCACACATGCCAGCATAACGCGTGCAGGTGATACATCTTGCTAGATAAAACACGATTTTGGAATAAACAAACATGGTGGAGTGGGTGCATGCCACTCAGTTCTGTCACCTTGTTTTCTGAATGACTGCACGTCACATTCAACAGGCAGCACGCTTGTTTGTCCTTGAACCACAACACTCAGGAATACGACCCTGGATCTATGTTTTGATTCAGTGAGTGGCGCAAATAAATCACTGTCACTTCCTCCTCTTGGATCGTCCTATCATAACTGCGTGTATCTTTTGCTCCGCTATATTCCTGCATTCAAGAGACTAGCACGAGAGGAGAAATCAGTGAAGTGCTGGTCATTGGATAACATCTCAGCACTCCAAGCGTGCTTTAAGTGTACAGATCGGAACTGCTTTTTTAACTCATGCAAGAACATTAATGAGTTGTGCGACATCTTATATTACTTTCTGTGTTGACTCTTTGGTTCACTCAAAGACTGTTGTTATTTATCCAAATAACAGACCATGGGTAAACAAAGAGCTTAAACTAATCATTAATGGAAAGAAAGGGGTTTATTCCTCTGGTGGCAATCACCTTGAGAAAAAAGCAGTCTCTAGAGAAGTACGAGATGAGATCAGAAAAGCTAAACGGAAATTTAAGATTAGATTAGATTAGATTAGATAGATTAGATTAGATATCCTTTATTGTCATTAAATGATTGCACATTCAACGAAATTTCCTAGAGCTCCACATTAGGCATCCGCTAAAAATACTAAGAAAAATAGTTAAAACAAGTACAATATGCACCATGCAATAAAAAAACAAAAACATTACAAAATACAATAAATAATATCAATAGGGTTGATTTTTCTGTCCATTCAGGGTTCTAATAGCCCAGGGAAAGAAACTCTTCCTCAGTCTGTCGGTCCTGCAGCTGAGGGATCTGAACCTTTTCCCAGATGGCAGCATGGCAAAAAGGTAGTGGTTTGGGTGGTAAATGTCCCTGGAGATGGTCCTTGCTCTAGTGAGACACCTCTGCAGGGCGATAGTGTCCAAGGAGGGAAGGGTGCATCCAATCACCTTTTCCGCTGCTCTAATGACCCTCTGGTATCTATTTTTATCAGCTACTGTGCACCCCGCGTACCACACAGGGATAGCGTAAGTCATCATGCTCTCAATGACTGCTCGATAAAAAGACACCAAGAGGTTGGTCTGCAGCCTATTCCACTTCAGGACTCTCAAGAAGTGCAGCCGCTGTTGTGCTTTTTTGACCAAGGCAGTGGTATTGATTGTCCATGACAGATCCTCAGAGATGTAAATCCCGACAAACTTAAAGGAGGGAACTCTCTCCACCTCAGCTCCTTTAATGCAGAGAGGGCGGGGGGCATCCTTACTCCTTCGGAAGTCAATAACCATCTCCTTGGTCTTCTTGATGTTAAGAGAGAGGTTATGATCATCACACCATTCTGATAAATGGCAAACCTCATCTCTGTATGCTGCGTCATCGTTGTTATGGATAAGACCTACAAGAGTGGTGTCATCTGCAAACTTAATAATCTTATTAGAGCGATGAATAGGAATGCAGTCATGGGTGTAGATGGTGAACAGCAGGGGGCTTAGCACACAGCCCTGAGGGGAACCAGTGCTGAGCATCAGAGTGGATGACCGCTTGTCACCAAACCTGACAGCCTGTGGGCGATTGGTGAGGAAATCTTTGATCCAGCCACAGGTGGTAGGGGGGAGGTTCAGGTTAATCAACTTGGCTACAAGGATGTTCGGGATAATGGTATTAAAAGCAGAGCTAAAATCAATAAAAAGCATTCAAACGGAGGTGCCGGGGTTCTCCAGATGTTGCAAAGAGGAGTGGAGAGCATTAGATATGGCATCCTCAGTAGACCTGTTTGCTTTATATGCAAACTGGCAGGGATCCATGCTGGGTGGGAGGAAGTCCTTGATATGTTTTTGCACCAGCTTCTCAAAGCACTTGGTCACCACCGGTGTGAGGATAAAATAGAAGAAAAGTATAGCGATGGTGACCTTAGGGCAGCCTGGAAGGGTATCAAATGTATGGCGTCATGTAATCACCAAAAAGAGGATACGAAACCTATCAGTGTGAAATGAGTAGCTGATTCTGATCTGCCAATTATTTTTAATTCGTTTCTTGGTCGGTTCGAGAGGGGGGACCTTCTTGGAAAGATTGGGGTCTGTAAGGAATCCCTCAAACCTAGTGAGGGAATTGAAATTTCACAAGACCAAGTCACTGCCTTACTTAGAAGTAAAGGTGGGGGAGAGCTAGGGGCCCTGACGCCATCTGTGGCCGCACCCCGCACCACTGTGCCAATTAATTGCGCGGTGTTTTTAGCAGATTGTTTCAAACATGTGTGGAAGTGGGTCAGATTCCAACTTTGTGGAAAACTTTAATTATAATCCCAATCCCAAAATCAAGTACTTCAAAGGAACTGTCTGATTTTAGACCAGTAGCACTCACACCTCTTGTGATGTAAACTTTTGAGAAAATTTTAAAATCTGAAATTTTATTTCTGACAGAGGGGAAACTTGACCCACTTCAGTTTGCCTATCAGCAAAACAACGGTTTGGAGGATGCAGGGCTTTTTGTATTGAACACGGTCTACAGGCACCTTGATAGAATGGGGACTTGTGTAAGACTCTTGTTTGCAGACTTTTCTTCAGCCTTTAACAAGATGCAGTCCCACATCGTGACTGAAAGACTTGCCACTGTCTTTAATTTGCCTGATCAGCTTCTTTTATTGATTTTGAACTTTCTTACGGAGAGGATCCAGCGAGTGTTTGTGAACGGTCAAATGTCCCTGACATCAATGTCCAACACCGGATCTCCTCAGGGGTGCGTTCTGTCCCCCTTATTGTTCATTCTGTACACAGATAGTTGCCGGATCACTCAGAACAACAGGTTCTTGGTCAAGTTTTCAGACAACACTGTTTTGATGTCCTTTTTATGTACCTTATCGGAAAACAAACCGTTTCGCCAACTCCTGTGTTCCATCAGTTATTGAACTGCTTAACTCTGAGTCGGGAAGGGTGGCTAAATAACATTGGCCTTTAAGTATGTGCCCATTTTAGAGGGCTACTGCTCACTTATGATGTTTTCGGGATGTTGGTAGTGACACACATGTGATTGTGTGATGGATTGTTTGATGGATTGTATAAGTGAGTGATTGTGTTTTTCACAATGTTGATCTTGTGGTAAGCTACAAATTAATTGCCCCTTGGGGACCAATAAAGTTTTCTGATTCTGATTCTGATTGTGATTGTGATGCCGCTCACTTCTCTCACCTCGTTTTCTGAATGACTGCACGTCATTCAACAGGCAGCACGTTTATTTGTCCTTGAAAATTGGTCCAAGACAATCCAACACATTTGAAAACTCTGATTCAGGATCTGAGCCTGGCTTGCTTCTGACTAAAGCGCTTTTAACACACCACACATGGCAGGAATATCTAAGATTATATTTAGAGCAATTATGTCGGACACATCTTTCAGAATGTCAGAAGCAGAGAATTGGCTAAATAAAATTGTAGTTATGACCTCAAAGTGACGATGTGTAGTTTTTACCATTAATCTCTGCAAATATCCATCGAAATGTTGTAAATGAATTAAAAGATTCCCAGTTGATAAAAAATATGGGCAGTTTCATAACATATAACCATAGAAATCTGTTAAAAAACACATAGGAGCGGGTCTGAGTTTCTGGGCAACGCCATTTTGGATGACATGTTTCCTTCTACAGAAGCCCATGAGGAAAAAATGCATTTACTGATTTGTAACAAATGGTAACAAAACTTTCTCCACTAATAAACATTGCTGGAGTGATTCATCTCTAAATCAAACAAATCAGCTGTGTTCAAGATCTAACACATACAGGAAATGTGCTGGAACCAGACTGCAGAGCCAGGTGTGTCAGCTCAATTTTTTCCAAGTCCAACAGACCAAGCGGCAACTGTGAAGTTGCAAAAGCAGAATTCTGACCACAGGGGATGATAGGGGCTGGGCGGCCTTTCATTAACCCTGTAAAGGGTCATTTTAGCACAAGAAAATGATTTAACCCTCTCAGGCTCTAAATATGTTTTGATAAAAGGACGAACAGCTAGGTCCTTCAGGGGTACTTCTGAGTTTAAAAAATGCTCAAGAAATACGTATGTGGAGTAAACAGGTAGGTAGGTTTTAACTGTTGCAAATCTGCAACGCCTGCCTCCAGAGGGTTAAAAAATTATTTAAAAATATGAAAAAGTTGCAAAGTATCCTTTGAATCAGCATATTTCCAGCAATACCTGTTTGCCGAAAGTTTTGTGCAATATCAGATTTTTATTTGACTTCCACAAAATGCTCATTTTAGATTAGATTTTACAGAAAACAGGGACAGCTTGCCATCAAATTTAAACGCCATCCCTTGATAATTATGCGTCAGGCAGTATGCCTCGCTGGCTGCTTCTAGGCGAGTGACTTTCAAGTGCGTCGCTACCGGTTGCTCGCAAGTGATGTGTTGATCTACAATCCAATCCTCTCCGTTATGATCCTGATGTCAGAAAGAATACGTTTCCTCAGCAGAGTGGCTGGATTCATCCTCAAGGCTGGGGGGAAGGAGCTTAGAGTAGAGTCGCTGTTCGTCTTCATCAAAAAGAGCAATTTGAGGTGATTTGGTCAGCAGCTTTATAGGTTTCTGTCTGGTCGTTTCAGCTCTTCTGAAACAATCTCCACCTCAGATGTTCCAGGATGTTAGATGTGTTTTTCTAACTTTTCACAAATTAGAAAACAACATATGATATTTTCACTGTCAAAAATCAAAATAGAGGCACCCTTTATTGCCTGATTGATGACAATGCAAACAACATAACGTAGAAGTGAAGTACAAGGACAGAACTTAAAATCGTAAGAACATGTCCAAAATAGAAAAAGAGAGCAACAAAAGAACTATAAATAATGGGGAAAATCTCTCTGACGCAACTCTGGAGTTTAGGTGATTGCGTATCATCTTATCATTCCTTAGACATTCCACAGCTGAGTCACGGAGGGAGTAGTATCCAGTGGCTGAGCTGAATGAACTATGATAGCATGAAACTGTGACGTCTTGGAATGCCTTTGACCTGAGAATCAGGAATTCCAACCAGTGGAGCTCACCGGATATACTGTAACACCTCCACAGGTAAGTGACTTCATTACTTTTCACAGGTTTACTTGATACTTCCACCTTGTCTTAGTCTGCAATCAAAACTCTTTGCTCTCTATTAAACTAAAACTTCACATTTTTGACGTATTATGCTTTGCTAAGGAAGTAATGGTGAAGCAGGGTTATTCCATTGCACACAGCCAACTTTAATAAAGTTCCTGGTGTGGTGTTAATTTTGTGATGCTGTCAGATCCTTTGCTGCAGCATTGGTTCAAATGTCTGTTTTCTATTTCCAGAATGAGGCAGACAGAGTGGTGGTTTGGGACAGGACCCATCTGTTCCCGTCATCCATCCCATGGAGCCATCAGCCGGACCCAGGCTGACGTCCGGCTGGACACGCTGCATCAGAGCTTTCAATGGCAACATGCTGGATACACTAATTAAGCTTAAGCTGTTTGCCTACTTTTTCTGCATGGATGCCAACATCACAGCATGCCAGGAGCACTGAAAGTCAGGCTTTCTGAGTGGAGAGAGTGCCTTGAACACTTGCTGCAGGGATGCTCGGGGAGGGGTGTACTATCCTGAGAACTTTGGGACTGCAGCATGGCACTGTGGCGATAACAAAACAACAGAAGCCCCATAACAAGCAGCTCTAATGGGCACCACAACAAGGCTCTAACATTTCAGAAAAGCTCCGGCACTAACAACGCTCTTTGGTTCGGCCAGCTATCGACAGTATGAACACGAACTCTGTGTGGAGGAGAGAAATTGCTGTGTCATTAAGCTACAAAGAGCACACAAGCGAAGACAATGCCCTTTTAACATGGTGACACAAATTCATTTAACGCCAAATGTCCTCATCTTGCAAACGCCAGCATAAAACAAAGCAGGATTCAACACACCTGGTTTAATTACAATGAGGAAATATAGGCGATGGACAAGCCTTTTCACTGGGAGGGTAGATTACAGATTGCAGTAATTGCTTTTCCGACTTAATTAAGACCGTAGCCCTTTGACACAAAAAGCAGACCCAATATCTCAGATTTAATATCTTCTTTACAGCGGGAGCAAATTTCCAGAACATCAATCAATATGTAATTAGATTTGAGTCGTTTTAGTACATAAATAAATTATGGAAAGATCTCGAAGATGTGCGCGTTTCTGATTTGTTTCAAAATTTTTGCGTATTTTCAATGATGATTCAAAACATTCACAAACCTTTATATTTTTAAATGCTGAACATGTTCCTCAGTACAAAACAATAACAGTTCATGTTTAAGCTACAGAAAAAGTAAAATAGGAGAAAGTGAAGTGAAGCTGATAGGTGAAAATTGGCTCACCCCTCTCTGTTGTCTTCCTCATCTGGGTTGGAGATGAGCTGGGATCCAGCAAGGGATATGTCCAGAGCTGCCAAAGGCAAGTCTCTGTAGGTGAAGCTGACAAGCTGAACTGGAGCCACGCACTGATTATCCTCCTCCACCTGCTGGGAGATGACCTCCAGCTCTGAGGCTCCAACCTGGAGAGGAGCGCTGTGACACAGAACACACAACAGCAAATCAAAGGTGAAATTTCTCTTTTCTTCATTGTTATTCAAATAACAACTTGTCTCTCAAAGCATCTGAAGTTTCTTGTCCTTTAAATATATAAATCTTTGCATCTTTTGTATGTTCTGTGTGTTTCATCCAACTGCATTATGGTTCTTTTTTAACACAGCAAAAGTGTTATTTTTACCCTTTTTTGCTGAAGTTTCCGATTATCACTTCCTTCTCGATTATCAGTGCGCAGTAGTGATGTGACGTTCACAAACGAATCGAATCTTTTGAACGGGTTTTCAAAGTGAATGATGAGAGCTGGGTCCCTGCAGAGAGCCGTTCATCTTAACAAACCTCCCCGGAAGTCGGTCAAACTCACCCGCTCAAACCCCACCCACTGCTGTGACACCCCCCCCCCCCCCCCCCCACACACACACACACACACTCTTGGCTTCACTTCGTTCAACGGAGCCAGTCTTTTGAACGGCTCTTTGAGGTAAACGACCGACTAATGAATGGCTCCCATGAAAGAGCCATAAATCCCATCACTAGTGGACAGCAGAGGACGACATCTCTGTTGCCCGCGCTCTCCTCGCTGATGACACAATCCCATATGTGATCCAATGTGTAGACTCTATTGTCTCTGTTCATGGTTGTGTGTCCACGTCTTCTTATTTCTATGGCTTCCTTAATCCACCTTTTTTATTTCTGGTGTTCAGTGTTTATGATCCGGGTTCCTTTCCAGTCCATTATGTGGGTTTTCCTTGTGCAGTGGTCTGTTATGGCTGATTTCTTTACTGTACTTTCTGCTTCTTGTTTCGTGGCTCTTGTGTGTCTTCTATTTGTTTCTTTCTCACACTCTTTTCAATGTTTTATTGTTCGTGTGTTGAGTTGGCATCCGGTTTCTTCTATGTATGTTTTATTGCATAGTTTCCATGGTATCTGTACAAAACTTATGTCCTACTGGTATCTTGTCTTTTGGGTGTACTAGACTTTTTCTAACTGAGATGTATGGTGTTGTTTGTGTGTTTATGTTGTATTTTTCATTGTTGCCATTATTTTTTCTGTTATGTGTTTTATGTATGCAGCCAGGAGAGCGCGATCAGCAGAGGGCGACATCGTTCGCTGATAAACAGAAAAAGAAGGGATGCCACCAACAGCGACAAAGCTCTGAGGAAGGCTACAGTGATTGTCGAAATGTCAGCAAACACAAGGTAAAAACAACACTTTTGCTGTGTTAAAAAAAGAACTGTAATGCTGACAAATCTTTGCATTCCCATCTTGTTTCAAAGGGTCAGAACATTTTTGGGTTGCTATTCACCACTGCATAAAAGATTTAAACCTAGATTTTATTAGCATCAGTTGAAGGAATGCACTATGCACGTTGTCTTTCATAATTTAGATCAGCTTAAGTTGAGGAGTAATGGATTTTTAGTAGTGATGCACCGATATGAAATTTTGGGGGCGATACCGATATCCGATATTAATATCACTGTTATGGCCGATGATCGATATTTGCCGATACCAATATACTGACATTAAAGCTTCTAAAATCAGCAGATTTTGTATAGAAATAAATTATTAAAGCTGAATTTACATTATTATGTAAACACAACACACACACTTACGGTTCTGAGATGATTACATTCACTGTTCACATGACTAAACAAATACACATCACCCCCCTCACCCTCTGAAACAGGCAAACAAATGGAGACAAGATGGAAAAAAATATCGGTCATTAATATTGGCTTGGTTTTATTTATCAAACCGATACCGACATGTTAAAAAATGACTAACATCTGCCGACACAGATATTGATGCCAATATATTGTCCATCCCTAATTTTAGCCATTCTGGTCAAATCTTGTCTAATATTACTCCAAAATTTTGGCTTATAAAACTGACTGATGGAGAGCTAGTTTAAGCTTGCAAATGTTATTTAACTGTTGTTTAGGTTCATTTCTAAAGGTAATCCATTATAGATGACCTGGTCGTTATATTCAATTTAATAAAAAAAAAAAAAAAACAAAAACAAAATTCAGACAGATGGAAAAGCAGTTTCCTCATGGCACAAACAATGATGGTGTACAGACCCACAAAAAGGAATATTGAATCCAATTGTTTCAAACCTCTGAGTTTTCTTTTCCACGGCGCAAAGAAGTTAAAAAATAAAAAATAAAAAATTATTATAATAAGTCAACGAACTCCATGTTTGCAGTTTTATAGTTTATCAGTATATTTAGCTTTGCTTAACTTGGCAGAACCTGTCCAAGTATTGTTTTATCTGCAGGTGAACTTGAATATGTAGAGAGAGCTGCAAAACTGCAAGCTCAGCCAAGCGCGGGCAAGAATAGGGTGACCTGAAACAGGACACACACACACACACACACACACACACACACACACACACACACACTCACACACACACACACACACACATACACACATACACACACACACACACACACACACACACACACACACACACACACACACACACACACACACACACACACACACACACCTTATATTCAGTGCAGTGAGTGCGGAGGCATCCATAACTGGAGTACTTATCAGCAGAGGAAGGCATTGATTACAGGGCAGTACTGAATAGCAGACAGAGGGCAGGTGCACCCTAAAACCTCTGTGTCGAAGGTGAGACAATGACACAAAACATTTGCAGGAAGATCAGTGATCAAACCCACTTTTTGGTAAATGTTAATGTTTCTTGAGTTTCTCTTTAGAAATTGAAGTTTTTGGTATATTCACAAAGCTTAAAAAAAGCATTTTCACTTCCTTTTACCTCTACATAAAACTGTTTTGTTTTTCCACTCAGTTTTGGCCCCAGTGACCAACCCCAACAGGGCACTGATCCTTCACGACAGACACAAAGTGTTTAGTGCATCAATATCACACCTCCAGCCAACCAGAGATGGCCAGGAGCCACAAAATGCAGTAGAGAATGGCAGATTGTCATCCTGAGGAGGGAGCAAGGAGCATCATACTCTGACGACACCATCTAAAGGCCAGGCTGTTTTCACAGGAATGTGATACTAATAAATGCCACCAGGAAGCCAAGAAAGGAATAACACAGAATGGCTTCAGGGAGGAGGTGTTACAAGTTTGCATCAAAACAGGTTAATGTTGCTAAAAGCAACTCTGACTCGCATCACAGGGGCCACATCCGGCAGCCATGTTTGTTTCAGTGTTCTGTGAGTAAATAAGCTTTAATGGAATTTTGAGCTTAGTGAACAAGTCAACTTTTATTGCATCATACAGCTTCTACTGTAACATATAATTAAAACTTGAAAGTATTAGTCAAGAACACTAAAACTGTGTGATCTCCAAACAACATAAAACAGAACACTTACAGTTGTGATCTATCATTGTGATGACGGGAGATGCTTCAGCTATTTTCTGTTTCTGTCACTTCACTGGACTGTGCTGCTTCCTGATGACCTGCTGCTTTGCTGAGAGCATCGGTTTCACCGTCAACAATGTATTTAGTCAGCTGTCTGTTGCTCCATCTCCTCTAACTATTTGGAGCTGAGTGTTTGATGCACCGTAATCCAATGCTCCTGCAAAAAGGGTTATTTTTTAATCAAATGAGCCATTTATTTCTACAGAATCACATTAGCAGGTGACATTTTAAAAAAGAAAGCTGACATTTAGATTAATTATAGGATCCATTATACTATTTTTGTTATATAAGAGCTGTTGAAGATAATTAATAATACGCATTGTTGCAATTTAGACATGAGTAAATTATTCATCACATTGTCACACCCTTTACATACATTTGCTATCAGTCTTTTAGTACTGGCATTTTTCCAATAAAAATGAAAACAGCAAAATAAATTCCTATTTATCATTTATGAATTACAGACCCATCTCACTTCTTTCACAACTCCCCAAGATTTTAGAAAACTTGCTTGTCATCAGAATTTTATCACTTGTCAAAAGTTTTGTTTTTGATCAAACAGATCTGCCCTGATGGCGGTCATGACCTTAGCTGAGAATATTACAATTGCAGTAAAAGAAAAAAATATGCTGGGTGTCTGTATTGATTAAAGTAAGGCTTTCGACACTATAGACCACTCAAATTCTTTAAAAGTTTCAAAGACATGGTACTCCTGACACCGCCAATGCTTGGTTGGAAAGCTGCCTCAGCAACAGAGACCAGTATGTGCACATAAATAATGTAGATTCTAAAAAGGAGTTCATCACTCATGGAGTCCCACAAGGTTCCATTTTGGGATCCAAACTATTTATTATGTATATTAATGATTTTTGTGAGGTCCTGGATAAGGTGAATTTTTTGTGCCTCTATTGCTCAGGCGACCTAAATAAACTTGTTGGCAGAAAGAACTTGCAGTTGTAAAAGGGTGGTTTGATTATTACAAATTTTTGATGAATCTGACAAAAACAAAATAAATAATATTTGGAAATAGGTAAATAAATGGTCAAATATTAATATCAAAACCCTAAACTGAACAAGTACAAACCAATACATTCTTAGGAATTATTGTTGAGCATTTAAAAGCAGCTTATAAAATATTAGAAGCAAAAAATATCAAATAATTTTCAATTAATGAGTAGAATTAGACCTGTTTTAGATACAAAATCAATGATTTTACTATAAAATGCATTTATCCTTGCATATCTGAGATATTATGTGGAAATATGGGGAGAAAATGAAACAGCAAATTTACATCGTTTTTTCTTAGTTCAAGAAAAGGCAGTTTGACGTATGAATCATGTAACTATTATGCACCAACAAACCATTTAAACATTTTAAAATTCTACCGTATTATTGTTAATCAGCACACTCTGACTGTGGTGTATTAGACACACCATGTTAATCATCTACCTAATATCCAAAGATGTTTGAATACGGATAAAGTGGATACATTCCAAGTAAAACTGGGATGTTCAAATAAAATAAAAAAAGTGGGCCAATAAATATAGACGATGTGTTTCAGTAAGAGGAGGGAGTTTAAGGAATTGTCTCGATGATGATGATGGATTAAAAAAACTTGTACTCATCGAAAACATTCAGAAAGCATCTAAATTGCAATTGTTTGGGAAAATACCAAGCACATGATGTTTGACCCGTGTTTATATTGCCTTGTTTAGATCTCAGCTGTATCGACACAGATTGTTGCTTCAGAACAGTGGAAAATATTTTGCATAATGTATTGGGTAGGCTTTAATGAGGTAAACTTCAACAAATTGTGATATGAGCAAGTGAATTGGCTCTTTCACAGGAGGAATCAGGAATCATATTTGTGATTATCTTGTTTCTTATCTTGTTTCTTTCTTTTGGTTATTTGCTTTTCTTTTCCTCTGATTATGCTCTGTGCAATGTTATGGCCAAATGAATGACGGACTGAATGAATGAATGAATAAATAAATAATGCTGCTCTATTTTACAATCCTACCCAGTCACCTCCACAGGAACTGTGTTTTTCGTTGGTATAAGCCACACAACTAAAATTGTAGGTAGTTCTCCTCAAAATGTGGCAAAATTTCTGTGTGGTGGAGTTGCTAATGCTAATGGTTAGCTTTTACTAGCTGAGGTGTTCCCTGCTGTTTCCTGGATGGTAAACCAACAACAGCCTTCCCCATCACGAGCCAATATGGTTGAGTCCATGACTGTAAACTGACATTGTGACATCCATCATTTGTGGTTTTGGCGAATTTGATGCAAGTTTAAAAGATCATAAACATTTGCCATTTATACTTTAAATTGAAGCTACTCCAGAATATTTCAGATTAGTTTTAAATTGAACCTTTGGTAGTGAAAATGACTGTATTTGTCTCCAGTAACACTCAAATTTCCCAGTGTTTCTTTAAAAGGATACTAAGCAGTTTTGGTTTGCTTTTAGCACCCCCTAGTGTCCATTAGTAAAAACAAAAAGATAACCTCACTTCGCTGTGCATTTGTTTTTTTCTTAATCTAACTGCTGAAATTTCTCTTCAACTTTAATTAGTGTCTACAGGCATCACTAAATCAAACCTATCAGCTGTGTTAATCTAAAACATGCAGGAAACGTGCTGGAATTATGCTAGCATGTCGGCTCCACTTTACTGTTTCTACCAGAGACGGGCACTCTGAAGTTGTAAGTGCGGTATTCTGATCACAGGGAGTGATGGGATCTGAGTAACATTTCATTGACAATGTAAATATAAACAATAAATAAACTGAATTGAATTAAAGGGTCATTTTAGCACCTACTGGCCCAAGAAAATTATTAAAAAACATGAAGAAAGTTGCATAGTATGCCTTTAAGTGTCTTAAAATGACCTATTTCAAATGTTAAATAAAACATGTCAAATCAATCCTTCGATTTTGTCGTATCAGATTGTCTAATAAACATATTTACACTGGTGTAAAACACCAGAAACACGAAGGCTAGCTTAAGGCTTTACAGGAGGATCACGTCTAAGAGCGATTGGGAAAAAAGCCCTTCAAAAAAAATTTCTGTGCATTTCTATCTGTTACTTCATAGCATCACCAACCCTCACTGGGATGACTTCTATTTTATTTGTTTTATTTATTTAATTATTATTATTATTTTTTTGGCTCTACTAAAAAAAAAAAACCATCAGCATTTATTACTTGGTCGTTGATGATTTTCATCAAATGAATTCCTAAAAATTGACCAGAAATTTGCTATAAATTGAAATAATCTGCTGGTCTGAAGCCCAGACAGAAGTCTCTGTTGGCAGTATCCTGCGCTTCGCAGAAGATGCAGCTGACTGAACACACTTTGCATTCACCTCTCACTCTGCTCCACACTACTCAACTTCCTCCCTTTTTCCCTTTTTTTCTTAGCTCAAACCTTTCTGCAATCAGAATGCAGGAGATGTCTGGAGGAACACACACGGAGTAATTATTAATAAGAGAAGATGACATGTGAACACCTTGAATGCTGAGAAAAGCCAGAAGGGAATTTCTGTCTTCGCATTCTCACATGTGAAAAATCCAGATCCAGGTTGACCAGTCAGAAATGTTACAATCTGTGTGGAGGATTTATTCACACAACACTCCAGCAGATGTTCTACTCACTGTGTGTTGCTCATGTCAGGGTCTTGTTGCTGTTCGCAGACGTTCACACTCACCAAGACCAAGTGTGAAATATAATTTTGCTACCGCAGCACACCTATAAGTACAGAAAATGTATTAGAAAACAGTGTGATTAAAAGAAATAAACAACATTAAATAAACTGTGAGATTTATCTGTTGAGAAAAATGATGAAAAATGGTTAAAAGTGTCATTGCATCTGTCAAAATACTGAAACACACAAAAAAGAAAAGTCACCAAGTTATCATTTAAAAATCAGTTCTTAAGCTGATCCTGGGAGAATGTTGCCCTAACCCCGGCTCCAGCTGCACAGTGTTAAACAATTTTCCTGTAGTGGATTTGAAATCTCCTCCAATATACGATCCGCTCCATGAACCACAAGCTCGGGAACATCACACCTCTTGCATAGCAAGTGCAGAGGGATGCTGGTTTCTTTGTGCCACAGCATAGAGAGCCATTTATGTCCGAGTCTGTGGAGTGAAAAGCCCAATCCAGCTGCTCAACAGAAAGCCACAATATTAAATTTGATAAAATAAATGATCTGTGTTAAATCAGGTGAACACACCAAAAGGACAGCACCAGAGTTATTAAACCACACTTTCTGATCTGAGGCTCCGCACACAAACCTTCAGACATTCACAGCCAACAGCTGTGGTGAAGCGTGTCTGAATAAATACTGCTCTGGACAAATCAACACAAGTCATTGAAGGGCTGAAAGTGTTGTTTCGCTGCAGTGCTTCAAATGATAGACTTTGGGAAGAGAAAATAGATGATCTGGTTGTTAGATGTGCACAAAGTCAACTAGGTTAACAGACCCAGAGATGGTTGTACAAACGAAGCATTTCTCGAGTTGAATAAACAGGAAATATTACATGCTGAATTTCTCCTATTAAATAACAACAGTCATAAGGAGGAACAGCTTATTTAGTTTTGGTTGTAAATCACTGAAAGCTATTTCTGCCCTATTTTTTCACGATTGAACACATTTAGGAGGTAATAGTAATCATTTCTTTGCAGAAACAGTGGTGAGGCTGTTAACATGTGGAGCTTAGAGGCCTCCTTCTTGTTTATATTCAACACAAACACACAAGAAAAGCATGAAAACGACACACAAACACACATTAACCTCTCGTGTGGATCCTAGATTGTGTATAGAATGGTCTTGACTCCTTTGCCCCAGGGGTGATGATATCTCCCCCTTCGCAGATGATGATGATGATGGTGATGAGTGATGCTCAGATCGTCTTGTGTGTAGGTTGCAATCAGCCTTGAATTTGCGCCGACCACGCACCCGTATCGCCTCTCAGAGGACAGCGCTGGATGAAAACACCTCCGGGCTGGAAGCACCATCCTTCGGCGGAGAGGACGGGGGCTGTCACCGAATCAGCGAGATAACGGCATCTTAAAGGAGGGGGGAGGCACGGTGTGGTCGCAGGGCTTCCCCCACGTTCACACCAGGAACTCCATCAGCTCCTTCGCCCCCCGACGACAAAAGGAAACGACCCGGGGAGCTGTCCAGGTGCTGAAACGGGGACTCCAGCTGTTAAAGATGCGCGGTGGGCGGCGGCAACGCGGGGGAAACGGATGCTAAGTTTTCTATTAAATCAAATAAACAAAAGAATAAAACTGAAGGGGAGACTCGTAACTGAATGATAATCCACGGTGAGGACTTGGGGGCGGCAGCATACTGTACGTCCCTGTGTCTGAGCCTCCCTGAAAGCGTCGACGTAAAAAAGCTCTCGCTCTGTGTCACATCTTGAGTTCCTCGCGATAACAACGCAAACGCACGACAAAGGAAAAAGATCTAGTTTTCTGTGGGTTGTAAATATATGTAGATTTTCCAAGATGAAGTTTAATATTTTGTTCGCACATTACAGAGCCTTAAAAATAATAAAAAGTAAGGAAATAAAGACATTGTTGTCTTGATTAAATAAATAAACCATAAAACGTTTTCTCTTTAGAATTCTCTGCTAATGGATGTTTTCGCAGTCTCTTCTAATCTGACTCAAAATCTCTTCAGATGAAATGAAACGGACTCTTTCTGTTCTAATAACTATTCTGTCTCTCCTCACAGAAATTATTAAATAATGGTGATAATAATAAAATAAGTGTAGTAAAGTTCAAAGTGACAGAAAACTCATTTTTAACAATAACTTGAAAGCTTTTTTAAGTTATTGTCAACTTTAGAGCCTTATGGGGAGGCTAAACTGTGAGATTTGTCTCTGATAATAAATAGAATGGACTTTATTAATCCCACAGTGAGAAACTGACTCCTTACAGCAGAACATAAAGAAAAGGAGGAAGCAAACTAATAACAAAAGTTCTACAGGTAAGTACACATAGGCAGTAATATATTATGGGCCATTTCCATCTGTAACGGGTCGGCCCGGGCCGGGTAGTCCCAGTCGGCCCCAGCCTGGCCCGGTTGATTCCACACATCCTTGTCTTAAGCCCGTGGGCTGATTCTACCCACCAGTCAGAGGCTTGCTCTAATGGAAGGTGTGAATTTGCTGTCATCAGCAGTGGGTGTGTTGGCCCTGGTCGGCCTGAAGCAGACCCCCTCGAGAAGAGGGCTGAGAATGAGCCTTGGTTGGCCCGGAAAAATACCAGGCCACCCAGATATGTAAACAACCTACGCTACCCAGCCCGGGCCGACCCGGTACAGATGGGAATGGCCCATTGTTACTCCTCTGCCTCCTTTAGTGATAATGGTACCTGTAATAAATGTAGCATTTTTGTAGCTTTGGAGGCGAGGGTGTCAGAATTGGAGTCCCGGCTCCGCGCTGTTGAAAAACCCATAAACAGCAGTAGCTACTTAGCTAGCGCGGGGCTAACTAGCTCAGAACCACCCCGTAGCGGTCCTCCAGTAGAACCCGAGCAGCCGGGACCTCAGGCCGGCTGGGTGACGGTACGCAGGAAGCATAGAACCCAGCCCGTGGGCCACCACCAACCCATCCACGTTTCTAATAGATTTTCCCCGCTCAGTGACACACCCACTGATAAGCCGACTCTGATCATTGGCAGCTCCATAGTTAGAAACGTGGCATTAGAGACTCCAGCAACCATAGTTAAATGTTTACCTGGGGCCAGAGCGGGCGACATAAAATCTTATCTGAAACTGCTGGCTAAGGATAAGCGTAAATACAGTAAGATTGTTATTCACGCTGGCGGTAACGACACCCGGTTACGCCAATCGGAGGTCACTAAAATTAATGTTGCTTTGGTGTATAAGTTTGCCAAAACAATGTCGGACTCCGTAATTTTCTCTGGCCCCCTGCCTGATCGGACCAGTGACGACATGTTTAGCCGCATGCTGTCCTTCAACCGCTGGCTGTCTAGGTGGTGTCCTGACTAAGGTGGTTAAAAATCTCCTCTGTGGCAAGGCTCTAGGAGTGGATGAGATCTGCCTGGAGTTCCTTAAGGCTCTGGATGTTGTGGGGCTCTGTTGGCTGATGCGGCTCCGCAATATTGCGTGGACATCGGGGGCAGTCCCACTGGACTGGCAGACTGGGGTGGTGGTTCCCTTATTTAAAAAGGGGGACCACAGGGTGTGTTCCAACTACAGAGGGATCACACTCCTGAGCTTTCCTGATAAGCTCTATTCAGGGGTTCTGGAGAGGAGGGTCTGTTGGATTATTGAACCTCATATTCAGGAGGAGCAATGTGGTTTATGTCCTGGCCGTGGAACACTGGACCAGCTCTATACCCTTAGGGGGATCCTGGTGGGTGTGTGGGAATTTGCCCAACCAGTCTACATGTGTTTTGTGGATTTGGAGAAGGCTTTTGGCCGCGTCCCTCGGGGGACCCTGTGGGGGGTACTCCGGGAGTATGGGGTACCAGGCCCTCTGATACGAGCTGTTAGGTCCCTGCATGACCGGTGTCAGAGCTTGGTCCACATTGCCGGCAGTAAGTCGGGCTCGTTCCCGGTGAGAGTTGGACTCCGCCAAGGCTGTCCTGTGTCACCGATTCTGTTCATAACCTTTATGGACAGAATTTCTAGGTGCAGCCAAGGTGTGGAGGGCATCCGTTTTGGTCGCCTGAGGATCAGGTCTCTGCTTTTTGCAGATGATGTGGTCCTGCTGGTTTCATCAGAACGTGATCTTCAGCTTTCGCTGGAGCAGTTTGCAGCCGAGTGTGAAGCAGCTGGGATGAGAATCAGCCCCTCTAAATCTGAGACCATGGTCTTGATTCGGAAAAGGGTAGAATGCCTTCTCCTGGCCAGGGATGAGGTCCTGCCCCAAGTGGAGAAGTTTAAGTATCTTGGGGTCTTGTTCACGAGTGAGGGAAAACTGGAGCGCAAGATCGATATGCAGATTGGTGCTGCATCTGCAGTGATGCGGGCGTTGTACCGGTCTGTAGTGGTGAAGAGAGAGCTGAGTCAGAAGGTCATGAGCTTTGGGTAGTGACCGAAAGATTGAGATCGCAGACACAAGCGGCCGAAATGAGTTTTCTCCGAAGAGCAGCTGGGCACTTCCTTAGAGTTAGGGTGAGAAGCTCGGTCATTCGGGAGGGGCTCGGAGTAGACCCGCTGCTCCTCCACATCGCGAGGAGCCAGTTGAGGTGGCTCGGGCATCTGGCCAGGATGCCTCCTGGACGCCTCCCTGGTGAGGTTTTCTGAGCACGTCCAACCGGGAGGAGGCCTAAAGGTAGACCCAGGACACGGTGGAGGGACTATGTCTCTCACCTGGCCAGGGAACGCCTTGGGATTCCCCCGGAGGAGCTGGCCCAAGTGGCTGGGGAGAGGGAAGTCTGGGCCTCTTGCCTTAGGCTACTGCCCCTGCGACCCGACTCCGGATAAGCGGATGAAAATGGATGGATGGATTTCCTTTACTAACACAGGTTGATTAGATATTTTATTCCAAGGGAACATTTTAAATAACTTTATTTTACTTTTTCTTTTTTTTTTCAAATTTACTTTTTATTGAAAAAGTACATTGCGCATTATGCATTAAGCACATTAAAATTACAGTGTATTAGCTTTTCCATTTTTAAGGTAAAGAAAACATGAACAAAAAAAGGGAAAAGAAAAAACAAAACTGAACATGTTGAGGAGCATTGTTTCCATTCAAGCATAAATAAAAAGGAAATTTACTTTTCATGTGAAATCTGATCTTACAGGCTTTACATATTCTGTCCATTTAGACCAAGTTGTATAAAAGACATCTAGCTGCGTTTTCAGTGAATAAGAGATTTTTTCCATCGAGTAAATTCCTTGTACAATGTCTATCCAATCATCTATTGATGGTCGAAGAGGTTTCAGCCAGTTTCTGGTTATAACCTTTTTGCTAGCTGCCAACAGAATGTACAGTAATCTTTTGTCCTTATTGTTAAGGCCATGAATTGCAGGCTTACCCAAGTACACATTTTCAAAGCAAAGTGGGAAAACAACCGAAAATATATTTTTTAGATGTTGATGAATATTAGACCAGTATTCCTTAACAATCGCACATTCCCAAAATATATGAAAATGGTTCGCTCCACTGTCACCACATCTCCAGCAAGCATCACCTATTCCTTGGTGCTTTTTTTGAGCTGGTGTTATAAAAAACCTCATTGTGTTCTTCCAACAAAATTCACGCCAAATGTTTGATGAAGTAGTGATCCATTGTGTACGACAGATATGCTCCCAGTCCTCCTCTGTAATTGTAAATCGTCCTTCTCTTTCCCATTTCTCTTTTATATAAAATGTGTTCTCGTCTTTACACGACAGGATACTATTATATAATTTAGAAATTATTTTGGTGGGTGATACAGATTTTGTTAGCAGTAAAAATGTTTGAAAAAACCCCTGACCTGCCGTGGGCATCTTGATTTTCTGATTGAAATAGTGCCTGATCTGTAGATATCTGAAAAAATCATCAGAAGCTAAACCATGTTTTTGTTTTAAGTTGTCAAATGTTTGAAACGCCCCCTTGTGGACAAATGAATTGTAGTCAGTTAATCCTTTTGTAATCCATAGTTTGAATCTGTCATCATATTTATTCGGAGTGAACTCTGAATCATATGCACACCAACGGAAAAGTTTAGAGTCCTCCTCCAAGTGACAAATTTTTATGGTTTCATTCCAGACTGTAAGTAAAATGTTTGATAAGTATTCATCCTGAACCTTTATTTGTTTCTGTAATTTGATGTCATTTAGTAAAGCCTTCAGTGGTATGTTTTTGACAGTTCTCTTCTCCAGATCCTTCCATCCTGCCGTGTAAATTGGAGAACACATGCACACAAGAGGCCTCAATTGAGCAGCATAAAAATATTCTCTCAAACATTAATTGTAGGGTTTTGTATTTCGTTCTAGGTTTTTTACCTCTCCATATGTACCTTGATATCATCTTGTCCCATATTACAAATTGCTCTTGTGGTACAAGGAAGGGTAAACATTGAAATAAATATAATAGTCGTGGGAGAAGATTCATTCTAATTGAATCAATCCGAGAGTGTAAGTCTAAGAAGGGTATCATATCCCATCGTTTTAAATCTGACTGCAGCTCTGTGGTAAGTGGTCTATAGTTCACGTCATACATTTTTGTGAAGTCTCTATGCAGAACTATACCTAAATATTTGATTGAATCAGCTTTCCATTTCCATTTATAGTTGTCTGTAATATTTTGAGGAGGATCATAATTTAATGTTAAAACCTGGGTTTTGTTTACATTAATTTTATACCCTGAAAGGGTTCCAAAATCTTCAAGTGTTTTTATAATTAAGGGTAGGGCCTGTGTTGGTTGAGTGATGGTTAATAATAGATCGTCAGCAAATAATGCCAGCTTTTGCTCTTCCCCTGCAACTGTTACCCCGTTAATGTCTTTTCTTTGTCTTATCCATTGACCAAGAGGTTCAATGTATAAAGCAAACAAAAGTGCGGAGATATTGCAACCCTGTCTCGTTCCCTTTTCCAGTACTATTGACTCAGTGAGATCACCGTTGATTTTAATCCTAGCAACTGGTCTGTTATACAACCCTGAAGTTATACCTATTACTGCTTCTTGAAAGCCAAATTTGTTGAGTACTTTACATAAAAAGGTCCACCTCACTGAGTCAAACGCTTTTTCCGCGTCCAGGCTAATCACTAACGTCTTCTGTTTTTGCTGTTCTACTTGGTGAATTATATTTATTACTCTTCTAATGCTGTCCTGTGTCTGCCTTTGCTTAATGAATCCGGTCTGATCCTTATGTATCAATATTGGGAGAATTGTTTCCAGTCGCTTTGACATTATAGATGTAAATAATTTGTAGTCAATGTTTAAAACACTAATTGGTCGGTAGTTGCTACACTCTAATCTGTCCTTTCCCTCCTTGGGGATGATTGAGATTATTGCCTCATTCCAAGATGTTGGAGTACATTTCTTCTCGATTACCCAATTGAATGTTTTTAATAAAGTTGGGAGCAGGTGGGTTTCCATTGACTTATACCATTCTGGGCCGAACCCATCTACTCCTGCCATCTTCCCATTTTTTAGTCTCCTAATAGCCAATGTAAATTCCTCCGTAGTTATTGGTGCAAGTAGTGTTTCATTTTGCTCACTCGTCAAAGTTGGTAAGTCTAGCTGAGCCAAAAAGGCATCTATATGTTCATTATTATTTATGCAAGCTTGTGAGTAAAGGTTTTTATAGTAATTAAGAAAACATTGTTGAATTTTTCCCTGTTCTGTTTCAATTCTATCATTTAAGGGGTTCTTTATTTTATGTATTGTTCTCTCTGCTTGTTGTTTTCTCAGTTTATATGAGAGAAGTTTCAAGGATTGTCCCCCTACTTCATAGTACCGCTGTTTCATAAAAACAAGTTTTTTCTGAATAGTCAGTGTATTGATATCATCTATTTCTCTTTTCAACTTTGCGATTTCACATTTGATGTCTTTGTTCATATTTTTAAAATGTTCTTTTTGAAGTTTTAGTAGTTTCTCTTCTAAATATGCAAGTCTTTGTTGATTTTTTTTTCTGATAGGAGGAAACACTAATTATTTTTCCCCTTATAACTGCTTTGAACGTGTCCCAAAGAATACCTGGAGACACCTCATCATTATCATTATGTGTCAAGAACTCTTTAATCGCATCTTTTAAATTTTCCTTTATATTTGGGTAGTTTAAAATGTTGGTATTTAATCTCCAAAGAGTAGATCTTTTCTTCTTTGCAAGGTTAATAGTTATTGCAACTGGGTTGTGGTCAGATATTGTACAGGATCCAATATCACTGGTTTTCAATCTAAATAGGTCATTTTTAAACATAAAAATGTAGTCCAAACGGGAGTATACATTATGAGGATGTGAGTAGTGAGTGTATTCTCTTTTTGTTGGGTTATTTTCCCTCCAGACATCAACCACACCCATTTCTTGCATAAGATGTGTCATTTTTTCCCCCAACTTCTTGATATCACCTTTCCCATTTGAGGAATCAAGTACTTTGTTTAATATTATATTAAAATCTCCTCCGCATATCAGGGTTCCTTGACTTTTTGTCGTTATTAATTCAAGAATATGTTTATAAATGGGCCAGTCGCTGCCAGGGGGGATGTACACATTCAATAATGTTATAAGAGTACCTTCAATCTTTCCTGTTATCATAACGTATCTACCTTCTTTGTCTTTATACTCTGAAATGTGCTCGTAGTTCAGTGCTCCAGACAACAAGGTCGCAACTCCCCTCCTTCGACCCGAGCTATGAGAAGAGTAGAACACATGTTTAAAACCCATCTTATTCAATTTTAAATGTTCATTATCTGGGAGATGTGTTTCTTGCAAAAAGGCTATTTCTACTTTATCTTTTTTTAGTTTGGATAGTGCCTTCCACCTCTTAACAGGATTATGTAAGCCATTAATATTGATTGTTACAAGTTTTGTGTATTTGTCATGCATAGTGTTTTAATTCTGATTGTTTCTTTCATAGATTTCCAGCTCCTCACAATAAACGCTGAACTCAGAACAAAAAAGGAACTCAACATTTGAGAAGAAACATAAGTTAAATTGGGTGTTGTGAACTTCCAAGGTGGGGGTCTTTGGAACAGACCCTGTTGAGCCTCTAAAGGCAACGTCCTCATCAGTTCGGCAATGGGGGGCCCTTTTCAGCTGGGGCTTGAGCCATGATGAGATAAAACCCGAAGAACCATAACTCTGATTACTTAACTTGTTTCACACCAGTTTAAATATTTGTTACTATTGGAAGAGATAATAACACCAAAAACACAGAACTCGTCAAACAGTAATCAGAGATGTAACCTCAGTCAGCAGAGGGACCAGCAGCCGTTCTCCTAAAGGCCCTCAGCTTTTCTTTGTAGCTTGACTCCCCTCTTGAATTCGCAGTGTTGCCAGTCCCTCTGGTCACCCGGCTCCAGGTCAGCTGTTTCAGGTGCTCCAAGACTGTTTCCAGTGATTTGATGACTTCGACTGGGAAACCTCGATCGGACATATCTTCACTAGCTTCCGTTGCCGTATCATAGGTTTTGGTCCCATCAGCGTATTTCACCTTCAGTCTTGCAGGGAAGAGAGTTTGGAACTGGATCTGCTTCTCTTTCAGAATCTTCCGAATGCCAGCATATTCCCTTCTTTTCTTTAGGATGAGAGGAGGGTAGTCATTATCCAGCGTTATTTGTTTATCGTTCCAGGTGAAGCCTTTCTGTTGCCAGGATTTGCGAAGTATCTTTTCCTTGGTCTTGAAGCTTAGAAACTTCACAAGAATAGAACGTGGTGGAGCCCCGCTTGGGGGTAGTGGGCCCAGAGAGCGGTGAGCCCGTTCGATGTTAATGTTCTCTACAGCCTCCAGCTTCAGGCCTTCGCGCAACAATGTTTCAACAAAAACGCTCATTGACTGTGAATCGCGCTCCGATGTTTCCGGCACACCATAAATCCTGATATTCTCTCTCCTTGAGCGGCTTTCCGTTTCAGTCAGCTTGTCAGTCGATCTCACGTGTAGCCGCACTAGCTCGGCCATAGCATCTTCCATATTCTGAAGTCTCTCCTCCGCTCTCTCGATCCTCCCTTCAGCTTCTTCCATTCGGTCATTCACTTTAGCAATGTCGTCTTTAATGCTTTTTAATTTTTCGTTGTTTTCTTGACGAAAGTCTCTAATCTCTTGAAGGAGTACTCCGTATTCTGTCATCTTTCGTGTTAGCTTAGCTTAGTTAGCTCGCTAGTTACCTTTGTGCTGTTCTTCCGTGGATTTGCGGCGCTTAGCTTTAGCAGATAACGCTAGCACTTGTCAAAGATGATTTTCTTGCAAAGCACCGCAATAAGGCACAAGTCTTTGGTGTGTTTCTTTGCCCCTCAGTATCTTCTTTCATTCACTAGGTTGATTTCGCCATTTGGAGGGGGTTTTGCGGTCGTGTACTTTGGTTCTATCGGGAGCTCTCTCACAGCGCATCCATCATGTCGGTGTTCCAACCGGAAGTCCTATTTTACTTTTTCAGCTTGTTTCCTCCCTTAATTATAATTCATTTAATTGGCTCTGCCTATCAACCTGGTAAATATTGTTTACTTTACATGTGTTGTTTTCTTCCTCTGGGCATTTTTTTGACGAGACTACACTATTAAAGTGGAAAGTGTAAAAACAGATTTTAACAACTGCTGCAGATAAATAAAGAAATGTTGAATGAGAGCTGAGTTTGAGGTCATTTCTGATTAAATGCTGTTTTTCAGTTTGTTGCATTTGATAGAGACAAAGGTAGAACATGCATTTCTCTATTCCTGATTCAGTAATGATGGGGGCCAGGTGGAAAGGTCTGGTGAGCTGGGTGTGGCCTGTAGATGTTCACTGGTCTAAACTGAAAGTTGAACTTTGCATGACAAAACTGGCGTTTTTACAGTTTTACGCAATCAATCAACGTTTAAAGAGGATCTAGAACCTAAACCAACCTTTTTTCTGTTGTTGTTGAATAAAGACAGCTTGGGGGTCAAAAGTAGCATGCCAAAAGTCAAAGCCATGTGTGAACTTTGAAAAAGGCCAGACAAAAACTCCTGTTTTGAGAAAGCCTTACCTAACACGTCATAAGGGGGAGCCCTTCCTCCTCAAACCTGCATATCTCTAGTGTCTGAGGCCTCCTGGTAAACCAACCAATCAGCAAGCAGCTCATTATCATATTCATGTCCTGGACTAGTGGGAGGGCTAAACAGCTCTTTTCACAGCAAGGTAGGGCACAGGCACAGGTGTCAAACTCAGGCCCTCGGGCCAAATATGGCCTGCTGTCTATTTTTATTTGGCCCGTGAGATCAAAAATCAAATATATATTAAAGCTGGCCCACCGGCCCATTTTGCTGCAAAGACTGCAAATCCCATGGTGCTTTGCTGCAATAGCACTTCAGTCGAAGAGCACCCTCCTTTGTGTTTGCAATCATTAGCATACATGCTACTAGAATCAGCGTCTGCAGCGATACCCTCTTCAGTCTCAAACTGAAAATACTCCTCTAAGCTTTGAGTTTACTCAGCGATTTGCCGACTTTGAAGCCCAGAAAATGAAATTTCAACCGCTCAGTAGTCCATCCACAGCTGACATGAAAAACTCACCAACCATCTTCCAGATGGAGCTGATTGAACTCCAGTTCAGCAACAGGCTCAAGTCAGAGTATGACTCTATAGCTGCTGCAGTTTTAATCTCTCCTCCCCGACATACCGACCCAACTCCGGCCTTAGCTGCTCAGATTCTTTCCATGTTCAGCAGCACATATCTATGTGAGCAACTGTTGTCTGTGATGAAGATGAACAGAACAACACAGGAGTCTCACTGATGAACACCTTCCTCAGCTCAGAACCCAATCCCAGAGATACAGGTGTCTGGCTGGGACAGGTGAGCATCCCAGTAAATCAGAGTGGAGCAAAATGAGCTTGGATTATTTTGTTTTCCTGCACTTTTCTGCTCCAAAGCATGAATGTTAATAGATGAGCTATTTATATTTAAGAGAGCTGGGCTGCTGTTTTGTTGGTTTGTGTTGCTGGCCTATAAAAAAGATTTAACTTACTTTAAAACCAGAACTGGAAAGATTACAGTTAGAAGAATAGAATTGAAATAGAATAGAACATCCCTTTTTGTTGTCCGGGGAAAGTTTGGTGTCACAGCAGCAATAACATTCATGACAGGAGCAGAAAAGGAGAGTAAAAAAAGAGTAAACAATAAAGCATAAAACAAAAATACTTGAAATAATCATATGCTGAATTTATCCACATTTTAAGAAATATAAAGAGTACAAAAATTGAGACATAATAAGTAATGAATGTGTTTGATTTTAAATTGACATGCTTGTCTGTAATTGGTCGTACCAGATTCAGTGTTTATGCTGACATAAGTTTGTTTCCAAATGAAAAGATTCGGAAACACCTATCTAGGAAACCGTACACGTTTGCCGTCTTTTTTTCAGTAAATATTGAATTTGGCCCGTGACTTCATTCTAGTTTTCTTGTCCGGGGATTGGACCGCCAAGGCTCCCGCCTTGGTCTGCCACCCGATTCGCATTGCACCGGACCCTTCATGTTCCTCCTGCGGGTGGTGGGTCCACAGTTGGACTAGCCCATGTATCCGGTTCGGGCTGGGCCCGGCCGGGCCCCATGGGCGAAAGCCCGGCCACCAGGCGCTCGCTCACGGGCCCCAACCCCAGGCCTGGCTCCAGGGTGGGACCCCGGTAACCCTCCGGGCCGGGTACTCCGACTCTTCGTTTTAACCGCCATGAAAGATCCTTCGAACCGTTCTTTGTCTCACCCTTCACCTAAGACCAATTTGTCATGGGAGACCCTACCAGGGGCACTAAGTGCCCCAGACAACATAGCTCCTAGGATCATTAGGGCACTCAAACTCCTCCACCACGATAATGTGACAGTTCAAGGCGGGGAAGGAGCCGGAGCTTGTGGCAGAGGTTGAGCGGTACCGGCTAGATATAGTCGGACTCACCTCGACACATTGCATTGGCTCTGGAACCCGAGACCTGGAGAGGGGTTGGACACTCTACTTTGCTGGAGTTGCTCCGGGTGAGAGGCGGAGGGCTGGGGTTGGCTTTTTGTTAGCCCCGAGACTCTCTGCCTGTGTGTTGGGGTTTACCCCGGGGGACAAGAGGGTAGCTTCCTTGCGCCTTCGGGTCGGGGAACGGGTCCTGACTGTTGTTTGTGCTTATGGGCCAAATATCAGTTCAGAGTACCCACCCTTTTTGGAGTCCCTGGGACGAGTGCTAGATAGTGCTCCATCAGGGGACTCTATTGTCCTGCTGGGGGACTTCAATGCTCACGTGGGCAATGACAGCTTGACCTGGAGGGGTGTGATTGGGAGGAACGGCCCACATAATCTGAACTCGAGCGGTGTTTTGTTATTGGACTTCTGTGCAAGCCGCAGTTTGGCCATAACGAACACCATGTTCGAACATAAGGATGCCCACCGGTACACTTGGTACCAGGGCAGCCTAGGTCACAGGTCGATGATAGATTTTGTAGTCGTATCATCTGACCTGCGGCCGTATGTTTTGGACACCCGAGTGAAGAGAGGGGCGGAGCTGTCAACTGATCACCACCTGGTGGTGAGTTGGATCAGATGGCAGGGGAACATGCCGCGTAAACCTGGCAGACCCAAACGCATAGTGAGGGTCTGCTGGGAACGCCTGGCAGAAGAACCTGTCAAGACGGTCTTCAACTTCCACCTCCGGCAGAGCTTTGACCACGTCCCGAGAGCAGTGGGGGACATTGAGTCCGAGTGGGCCTTGTTCCACTCTGCGATTGTCGAGGCGGCTGTTGATAGCTGTGGTCGTAAGGTGGCCGGTGCCAGTCGTGGTGGCAACCCCCGTACCCGCTGGTGGACACCAGAGGTTCGGGGAGCTGTCAGGCTGAAGAAGGAGGCCTACAGGGCGTGGCTGGTCTGTGGGTCTCCGGAGGCAGCAGACAGGTACCGGATAGCCAAGCGGGGTGCAGCAGTGGCAGTTGCCGAGGCAAAATCTCGGGCGTGGGAGGAGTTTGGTGAGGCCATGGAGAAAGACTATCGATCGGCTCCAAAGAGGTTCTGGCAAACTGTCCGGCGCCTCAGGAGAGGAAGGCAGCAACTCGCTCACACTGTTTACAGTGGGGATGGGGAGCTGCTGACGTCAACTGAGGCTATAGTCGGACGGTGGAAGGAATACTTTGAGGAGCTCCTCAATCCCACCAATGCGCATTCCGAGGAGGAACCAGAGCTGGAAGGCCTGGGGATGGACTGTCCTATCTCGGGGGCAGAAGTTGCTGAGGTAGTCAAACAACTACACAGCGGCGGAGCCCCGGGGGCGGATGAGGTTCGTCCTGGGTATCTTAAGGCTATGGATGTTGTAGGGCTGTCATGGTTGACACGTCTCTACAACATTGCGTGGTCATCGGGGGCAGTTCCTAGGGAGTGGCAGACCGGGGTGGTGGTCCCCATCTTTAAGAAGGGTGACCTGAGGGTGTGTTCCAACTATAGGGGGATCACACTCCTCAGCCTCCCTGGAAAGGTCTACTCCAAGGTACTGGAGAGGAGGGTCCGATCGATAGTTGAATCTCAGATAGAGGAGGAGCAATGTTTTTTTCGTCCTGGCCGTGGAACTGTGGACCAGCTCTATACCCTTGCAAGGGTGATGGAGGGGGCATGGGAGTTTGCCCAACCAATCCACATGTGCTTTGTGGATTTGGAGAAGGCTTATGACCGTGTCCCCAGGGGCATCCTGTGGGGGACGCTCCAGGAGTATGGGGTGGGTGGCTTTCTGTTAAGGGCCATTCAGTCCCTTTACCAGAGGAGCGTGAGTTTGGTCCGCATAGCCGGTAGTAAGTCGGACCTGTTCCCAGTGAGGGTTGGACTCCGCCAGGGCTGCCCTTTGTCACCGGTTCTGTTCATCACTTTTATGGACAGAATTTCTAGACGCAGCCGTGGTATGGAGTGTGTCGAGTTTGGTGGCAGGAGAATCTCGTCTCTGCTTTTTGCGGATGATGTGGTCCTCCTAGCTTCATCCAGCTCTGACCTTCAGGTCTTGCTGGGTAGGTTCGCGGCCGAATGTGAAGCGGCTGGGATGAGGATCAGCACCTCCAAATCTGAGACCATGGTTCTCGACCGGAAAAGGGTGGCTTGCCACCTCCGGGTCGGGGGAGAGGTCCTACCTCAAGTGGAGGAGTTTAAGTATCTCGGGGTCTTGTTCACGAGTGAGGGTAGGAGGGATCGGGAGATCGACAGGCGGATTGGTTCGGCGTCTGCAGTGATGCGGACGCTGAGCTGATCTGTCGTGGGGAAGAGGGAGCTGAGCCAGAAAGCCAGGCTCTCGATTTACCGGTCGATCTACGTCCCAATCCTCACCTATGGTCATGAGCTTTGGGTAATGACCGAAAGAACGAGATCGCGGATACAAGCGGCCGAAATGAGTTTCCTCCGTAGGGTGGCCGGGCTCAGCCTTAGAGATAGGGTGAGGAGCTCGGACATTCGGGAGGGACTCGGAGTAGAACCGCTGCTCCTCCGGATCGAAAGAAGCCAGTTGAGGTGGTTTGGGCATCTAGTCAGGATGCCTCCTGGACGCCTCCCTGGGGAGGTGTTTCGGGCATGTCCTGCCGGCAGAAGGCCCCCGGGTCGACCCAGGACACGTTGGAGAGGTTACATCTCCAATCTGGTCCGGGAACGCCTTGGGGTCCTGCCGGAGGAGCTGGTGGACAAGGCCAGGGAGAGGACGGCCTGGAGCTCCCTAGTTGGGATGCTGCCCCCGCGACCCGGACCCGGATAAGCGGAGGAAGACGAGACGAGACGAGACGACTTCATTCTAGTTTTTCATTTTGGCCCAGTGTGAATTTGAGTTTGACACCACTGAGGTATCAGGGTTTCTGGAACTGATGAAAGCCAAAGCACTGTTTCAGATTGCTGATTACTGCATTCTAGGTCCTCTTTAAACTTGAAATATTATGATTTTTATGGAGATCTTTTCACAAAACATTTAACTGCCTGTATGTGGTGTCCCACTAACTTTGAACAGTCTAAAACCAGTATGTCCAAAATGTGCCCTGGAGGCCTTTTGAGGTCCTAAAGCCTAATTTATACTTCTCCGTCAGCTCCACAAGGGAGAGACACACACAAACATTGACAGACACGTTTTGCTTTCAGATTTTTCTGTCAGCTGGGGAGTGTCTGAGGTATCCTGCCACCATAACACTGATGTGTCCGGTCCACAATGGTGTATTTGCTATTGTGTTTACATTGTTTTGATGTATTTCAGAGACTTTTTAACACGGACAAATTTGTCCCTCATTCCCCCTCACCTCTTCATGCGATCAGCATCTCTAACCTCACGTTTCTCATCTTTTCTGTCCACGAACAAAACTCTTCCAAACTTGCATTTCTATGCACTCTTTCAGTCACGGGTGAATAAACGTTTATATTTTCAGACTTTTTCCACAAGGCGTTCTTCAATCTGTTCTGTGTCTGCCGCTAAATATCTCTTTATTTTTTGAACAGGCAATGCTGTTGACGAATGAAGACAGGAAGCAGCGTCCCGACCAATCACAAGCTTGCCGTCTCCGTCTCTTTCAACGTGTGACAGTGTGAGTGTCCTGTCACAGTGTCCTGATTGATCATGCGCCCTGGCTACTTGGCCAAGGGGCTGTCCCTTTGGCTGACTGGTTAGAGCGTATGACTCTCACCTGGGAGTCTGGGGATCAAATCCTGCCCGGGCCCTCGTATCTCCACCTTGCCACAAACGGATAACTAAAATTTGGGGCATGTCTCCGTTTCCTTCTGCAAGCCCGCCAAGGGCTCTTCAAATTCAATTCGATTCAAAAATACTTTATTAATCCTAGAGGGAAATTGATTGCTGTAGTAGCTCAGGATAATAATAATAATCAAGTCATCAAAGAGTTATTGTATATTACAATGGCTGTTGGCAGGAAGGATCTCCAGTAGCGGTCAGTGTTGCAGCGAAACTTAAGAAGCCTCTGACTGAAGACACTGTTCTGTTGTTGGACAGTCTTGTGAAGAGAATGCTCAGGGTTGTCCATCATTTTCTTGATTCTCTGGAGAATCCTTCTTTGCATTATCTCCTCCAGTGGTTCCACAGTCGTCCCCAGAACAGAACCAGCCTTTTTTATTAGGCTGTTGAGCCTTTTCAGGTCCCTGTTTCTGATGCTGCTACCCCAACAGACAATGGCTGAAGAGATTACACTCTCAACAACAGACTTGTAGAAGATCTGCAGCATCTTGCTACAGACATTGAAGGACCTAAGCGTCCTCAAGAAGTGCAGTCTGCTGTGTCCCTTCTTGTAAACAGCTTCACTGTTCTTTCTCCACTTGCGTCGACACATAATGACGTTGCGTGTGTCCATCCCTACACAGACAGATAAGTATAAATTAGGCTTTAGAGTGATTTTGTGCGGTCCCCCTGTTCATACATTAGTGTGTCAACATTTTAGTCTTTTTTGTAACTACTGTGCCTCTCAGTGCTACAGAACAATATTTCTCTCAAATCCCTCCAGGGTGCAGAGTACACACCCAAACTTTCACAGTTTAATTTTAGTCCATCTCAAAACAGAAAGTAAAGGAATGTCTTAAACTTGTGACATCTTCTACATTTTTTCTCCAAAACCAGTTTGTGTCAGACTTACATTTAGTCTTTATTACAACCAGCATGCCAAAAATAACTGCAGCCTTATCATTAACAGCTGACCTCATCCCAATAGTTAATCACAGAGGAAGCTTTCAACTATTTAAAAGCTAAATTTAACACCAGTTGAAGGCGTGAAGATTAACAGAAGCTTGTTGATGAATCAGCTAACGGTTCTGAGCAAAGAAAAGTAATTATCACACTGAAAGGAAGTAATGTGATGTTTTGTCTGACAACCAAATGTTCTCACGATTCCATTCATGCCTTTTGAACGTGCCAATCATTCACGTCTCTTACCAAACCCAGAAAGGTTACGTTCACAAGCCAAACAGAGTCGTTCTCAACACGTCCCCTGTCTGACTTGAGTTTTTAAAGGGGAAAACAAACCCCATTAGCCCACGTGTGTAGTAAGAGTGATCAGAATCAAAGCATTTAAACCTCTCATGTGTGAAGAGTTTACGCACCAGGACACTGCAAAGCACCAATAAGAGACAGCTATCTGAGGGAGGCATCTTGGTATTTCACTTGACATTCTCAAAGCAGATGAACTGCCATCGCTACATTCTTTTCCACAAGACCCCGCCCAGAAGTCAAAACTCTTCAGACATCCGAACGTCACTCAGCTTTTCCTCACGACCTGTGTTAAACACCTAAAGAGGTGATTTCGTCAGCTGGTAAGAGCGAGTTTGTTTCTTTTTTTAATTCAAGCATCTGTCATAAAACTAAACTCTGGTTTATAAATCTTCTCAAGGTTCATCATAGCTAAATAGTTGTCATTAATGGAATTTAACATCTCTGACCCATTTTTTTTATTTAGAGGTGACTCATCACTTCCTGGGAGTTTTGTTTTACATGAAAGGCTGAGACAGCAAGAAGACGACCTTTTTAACGATGGCAGGTATACTATCAATCAAAAATTAATGGTTTAAATGGTAATCCCATTTCAGCTGACTTTATTTAAACGATTTACCTCTGTAGAACATGGAAAGCCTTGTGACGTGCAGGAGGCCACTTATTGCATGAATGGAGCTACATGTTATAAAATACCCTCCATGGATTCACTATCCTGCGTGTAAGTTTTATAAAAAAATCACTCATTTGTCCTCAGAGTTTACTGTTGTTGTCCCATTTCCTGCTTTAATCCCTACTTTCTCACCTTAGATGCACTGAAAGTTATAAAGGAAGCAGATGTGATCAGCTGTACCTCTTTAACCAGTCTCTGGATGAAACAAACACAGGGTTATTAGCAGCCGTCATCCTCCTTGCCATCCTCATCTCAGTGGTGCTGGTATTTCTTATCTACCGTGTGTACAGGTACATAAACCCACCAGATGTTTTACTCCTGGGTGTTTTAGAATTTGGGTTTGAATGAATAAAACATCATTTTTCTATTGTTGGTTTTATTTCTACAGGATTTTAAAATCCAGAGGCCAGAGCCAACAGAGCCAACAAGAGTACAGGAAAGCAGGAGTATAAACTTTATCAGAAATGCTAATCTGTTTTCCTTTTTTAAATTTGTTTTTACAAATTGTGTGTATATACTTTAGTATTCATATCAAATAAAATTGACGTTAATTTGTTTGAACAACTTGTCAAACTTAAAGGTTGAATAATGGAACACGAACGCTAAAGCGACATCTAGTGTGAGGAGGTTGTAGTTGCAACAATGCAACAAGGTCATTCACTGCCGAAATGTTAACTTTTTTATTGGGTCCATAGGCTTTACCTAAACTCACTCTGGTTTTAGATCTTTTATTGTTACTCCTCTTCTGAGAAGGATAATGACATCTTCTGGGCTCAGAAGCAGCTGGCTTGCAGAATTCACGATTTTCCACAGTCCCAGCTTCACTGTGCCGTTCGAACTGCTTGGCAACCCGCAATGGTGCCCTCTATTGGCCTGTAGATGTAAACATAAACCCAGTGTTGTGGCCGTCAAAATAAATATTAGATTCTTGCTTTTAAAGAAAATACTGTACCTTCACTCTGCACACCTCTAAATGCCCCGCGGATGTAATAATAAAAAAATAATGATAGGAAATTGTTCCGTATTCAACCTGTAATGAACAAAAACTACTATTTTGGCCCTAAATGTCAAAATATATTTATGATTTCTGTTTTTTATTTTATTTTATTTTTAGCTACAAAATGTCATAATATGCAACTAAAATAGAAAACAAACATACAGAAAGGATGGCGCTTGCTACTGCAGTTAAATCACATTTCAACATGTTTATCTAGAGCTGTAGGAAATGTAAGCATACGCTTTTATGGGGTCAGAAGAACTATAATGTAACATACAACTGTGAGTATTTGGTTTGATTAAATACTTTGTGTGAATGTTTAAACGCATTACTGTTTCTTGTTCAATTGATTGTGTGAACTTTGTTTTAAGCAACGTTCTGATGACAATAACGGTCAGCATTTCCTTCACAACCACAGTTCTAAAAACTTTATTTTGGAATTTCAAATTTTTGCAGGAGCTGGAAAAATAGGAGTAGATGCAAAAATAGAAAAAACAAAACTAAACACCAAAGTGCAACTAGCGTCCCTGTTTCCCTTCTATATAAAAATAGTAAAACACGAAAAAGATTAAACAACACAATGGAGCCATCAAACACACTTAAACCAGTGTAAACGGGAGAACGAGAGAGGGAAGCATAGAAAGGTGGGATAAAGTTAGCTTTTTATTTCGACACTTTCAATGATGACCTCAATCATGCATAAACAGTCCAGCTGAAAGTGGCAGTTTTATTTTTTTCATCAGTTCACATAAAGGCAGACTCACAGATTTGGATAGGACAAAGGAGGAAATCATCCAGCAAAAAATTTAAGGGTCATCTGTGGGCTAGCCCTATGTTTGTTCACAGTGTGTTCATTTCTCTCAAATATCTAAAATAATAAAGAAATTACTGCCTAACCCTAACCCAAAGCTCAGCCACCCAAATCTGAGTCAATAGGAATGGAAAATTAAACCCTGGGCATAAAATTTCTTATAAATGCAAATTTATTTTTCTCTATTACAACTGTGTTCGATGTCATACAAAATAATATCATGTACGTTCATTCGGTGCGATCCATCAAATTCCATTGTTTGGTTCCTTTCAAAACACAGAGTATTGATGTGTTTTTAACTTTTTACCTGACAAGTTTTGGCTAACACTGCAGCCATCGTCAGAGCACCGCCGATGCATCAGCGGATGAATACAGCGTTAGCCGAAACTTGTCAGCTAAAAAGGGTAAAAACTCATCAACACTCTGTGTTTAGAAAAGAACCAAACAATGGTAATACCATGCTGGTTTAACATGTTGGACGTACAACAAAGTTCTGACTGCTGATGAATCCTCTGATGAGATTTTGTGTGTTTTTCAGCTAAAAGGCATAAAAGCAAACAATATGAAACAACAACATGTAGTTGGGACAAAAAGGTCTTCGACTACAAGGCAAGGATGGAGGTAGTTACTGCAGCTAAATTACATTTCTAAATGTTTGTTTCAATATATTTAAAGTGTATATCTAAAGGAAATTCACTTTAATTGTGACAGAACTATTGGCTATATAGCAGTGATGAAATTTATTATAGTTCTGTCACAATTAAAGTTAGATATACACTTTATAGCAGCAATGAATATATATGAAGCTATATTTACTGCATAATTGTTATAAAAACTCAACCAAACTATTATAAGTGGATATATGTGAAAAGCTGATGCATTTTTCTTTGTGTCCTGAATTATTCAAACCCTGAAAACCCTGTTTTCAAATTAAAGATCACGTCTTGGTTGCTGTTTTGTGGGTCTGAAGCTGAAAGGTTTGAGAACCGTAGATCCAGATGGCACCCTTTTGAACATCTGGTTTAGCTGAATATTTTAATGCATGAATCTTTGATATTTGATTGTGACATTCTTACTTTTTAAAAACATAAATCCTGTCTGACAGCTTCTGCTGACTCTAACCGTCAGCATTTCATTTACAACCACAGTTCCTGCCTCATTCTTACTCCCACATTCATTTTGAACCTGACACCATCCACCAGTCTTTGCTGAAATTGTCTGGACTTGTCACCGTGACCTCTCTTTTCCTAACTGTCACTGTAGTTTCAACCTCGAAACTAGAATTAAAGTGTGCAGGTTCAACCAATTTAATGGTGCCATAAAATCACACTTGAACCAGTATAATAAAGGGAAATAGAGAGCAAACCTGGACAATAACAATGATTTCCACTCATTCATGCATAAACAGTATGATATAAATAGGAAATTAGTTTTTTTTTATTAGTTCACATAAGGACAGCGCCATAGGCTGTTGTGGTTTTTGGAAGATTGAAAAATCAGATCAACATGACAGGAATGAGGAAACGTCTTCCAATCAGCTGAAACTAGGCTGTTTCCAACTTTATTCATGGTGTGTGAGTTTCACTCAAATGACTACAATTAAAAAAAATTCTGATTATTGTATAAACAGTCGAAACAAAAAAGCAAGACTTCATAAAAAAGCTTTAAACTATTATCACAATTCAACTGACACCACCTAAATACTTTCATGGCAACAGGAGCAGAAACCAAAGATTTTACAGTAAAAAGTGACAGTTGAAAATATGCATCTTCTGATTTGTATAAACTGCACATCACAAGTGAGTTTTTGTCAATTTATGTAAAATTATGACATAAACTATATATATATATATATATATATATATATATATATATATATATATATATATACAGGTCAAAAGTTTGGACAACCCTTCTCAATGGTAGAGTCTCACTGGAGGCATCAAAACTATGAATGAACACTTGTGGAGTTATGCACGTAATCAATTATGTTCTAAAATGTTGCTATGCATTTTCACCCCTGTTCCTGCATTTCCAGCTTAGCAGAAGCAGAAAATGCAAAACAAACAACCCCCCCCCCCCCCCCCCCCCAAAAAAAAAAAAAACATGCTGCTTTGTAAAAAGCTTTCATCCCAGGTAACATTTCAAGTCAACTAACTGCTTCCCCCTGGTGGAAGAAAGTCTTTCAGGTCAAGAAACAAAAACTGTAAATTCTGCACATCCATATTTTTTCTGATTTGTAAAGCTGCACAAGCCAACTTAGTCATTTAAAAGGTTGTAAAATCAAGCATAAGACTTTCTTTCATTGTTGCTTCTACAGGTGAAGAAACAATTAGCCACTTACAGGAAAATGAAAGTAAGTTGGAGAAAAGGTTTGGATGAAACATTGGAGCGCTGCAGAATGGAACAATGGTTAGTGCTGTAGCCTCACATCATGAAGGTTCTGAGTTTGATTACCAACCATGGGGTCTTTCTGCATGGAGTTTGCATGTTCTCCCTGTGCATGTGTGGGTTCTCTCTAGGCACTCCAGCATCATCCCAGTTCACAAATATGACTTTAAAACTGTGTGTGTGCCTAGTTGTTAGGCCTGTCCTGGTGCCCTGTGATGGACTGGCAAACTGTCCAGGGCGTACCCCTCCTGTTCACCTACAGACTGCTGGAGATAGGTACCAGCCCCCTGCAACCCTGCATGGACAAGCAGGGGTAGAAAATGGATGGATGAAAAACTGGAGATGAAAGGTGTGACAGCTCCATTAGCATTCACGTCATGTCCCATAATTATCATTTACAATGCTTGTTTGCATGGACATCTGCCTCATAAAAAACAGGTTTGGGTGTGGCGAGAGGCTGATTTCTGTTCACACTATTTATAGACCTGGTTCCTGGGGATGCAATTATAAAACATTAACTTTGCATAACTGTGTATAAAAGGGCTGCACAGTGGCAGAAGTTACCATCTCCCTGTGAATATGGGGTTTGTACTGCAGCTGCCTCCTGAAACCCAAACACACGAATGAAGTTATTCTAAACAGACCCAAGGGGAGTGTGTTGGTGTTCTACTAAACAGGAACTCCCTTTAACAACGGGATTAAGTGTGAATAAAACATATGTAAATATAAAATGTTTTTGTTCCTTCAAAACAACTCGCAGGAAATTAAATAAAGCATTCAAGTTTTTTCACACATCAGTCTCCTTCAAAGAAATTGTCAGACTTTAAGGCTAAAAGCACAGCATGTTGAACAACTCCGTTAGAAAATGGCAGCATACGTCTGAACATTTAGTGACTTTGCTACAAGCAGACCATATCAAAAATAAAATAATAAATAAAGCAGCATCCTCCACAAATCTAACAATGCACAATTTGTAAAAGCGTGGAGCAGTTTGAGCTTTAAAATGTAGAGGGACTTACACGTTTGGAAACTAAAATAATGGTCAAGCCAAATAATTTACTGAACAGTATCTGATAGTCGTGTAAGAAATGGTAAGAATTAAAAATCCTGCCTTTATGACATCGGTCTTGTCAGAAAAGATTTCAGCTGAGAAATGGGTGTCAAGAAACTATTGTTAGAAAAGGACAAAAGGCTGAGGAATTCCAAATTACACAAGGTGTTAGCTGAAAGTCAACACACTTCATTTTTCAGTGTGACAACAATCCCAAACATGCCATCAATGCAGTAAATACATACCTGGGCAGAAAAGGCTAAAGTATCAGCCAAAGTTCAGGCTCCCTAGCACCGGACCCCTAATATTACAGAAGCAGCGGCGAACAACGAAAGTAGCTCACAATCCAAAGTGAAAACCTTTTCTTGATCCTAATTTAAGACTGAAAAACATTTTAAAATACAAATCTGGAAAAAAAACCCTCTTCCTACAGGAGTTTGGATTTTCCTCAAGAAAAGAACTAAAAGTCATTTTAAAGTCCTATGAAATTAATAATTGCACACATTTACAACTCGCGACAGAGTTATGGTCCAAGACTAGGTGACAACACAGATTTTAAAAACTAGATAAATTAGCTGCAAACCTTCACACTTCTAGCTTTGTCGAACTCATGTGCAATCTTCAGCGCGGTGGGGTTCAGCCCTACAGACTGCATGTTGGTGATGATGGAGACCACCACCCCTTGTGGGAGGACAGGGGTCACCCCCCGTCGTTGGTCTAGCTCCTCGCTGGGTAACACTAGAAGAACGCTGCTGGCCCCCACAGCTCCCCCCGTGTGTGACACGTAGTGTCTGCGCTTCCTGCATTGGCCAAATCTTTGCAGTTTCTCCACCACCAACCAGCCTTGGGCATAAAGTCCATCCTTGTCCCAGCTGGCCTCAGTCTTGTCGACAGGCGCCCATAGATCTAAAGCCGTTTTGGGTTTAAGGAAACCCGGGAGTAAGCCCTCGGTGTCCTCGAGGAAGGCCACCTGGTAGCTATAAAGCAGAGCGTTCCCAAAGAGCAGCAGGTCTCCAGCTGTGGAGAGGAAGCCTCCTCCGGCCCATTTGTAGGAGTTGTCCACGTACGGGGAGTTTACAACACGGCCTCTCTTATTAAGGCAATAAAACCTGTGAAGGAGAATCAGTGAGTAAAATGAACTTTCTATTAGATCCGACAGTGTTAAACTTCACAGAAATGAAAACGTCACCTGCAGCGGTGGTAAATTATCGGACCGTTCTCATCGGGAACAGTGTTGAGCATTCCCAGCTCACGGAACAGGTTCATCATTAGATCCAGGAAATGCTGACCAGCAGCCCGCTCCAAGACGGCGCTCAGCAGAGTGAAGGCATGAGTAGAGTACAGGAAAGTGGTGCCTATATGTAGCAAAGCATAAACCCACCTCATCAATACGCAAACCTTCAAGTGTTTTATTTTGTGTTTTAATGCAACAAGTCTGTACCAGGTTTGAAAATGAGAGGGTCATCCTTAAAAAGATCCAAGGACTGAATGACGTTTTCAAAGTTGTCCTTCAAGTAGTATTCCTCGTGCTCAAACTCCCTTTTCCTTCTAGCTTGACTGGAGTCTTTACTTTTAGATTCCTGATCCGTTGAAACTTCGTTCATCTTTTCAGACGAACTCGCGTTCTCTCCGTCTTTACCCGGTGGCTTTAGAAGTCGCTTTGCTTTCTCCGTTTCCTCCTTGACTTTCTTTGCATCCTTCTCGTAGTGCCGTATGCCACTCAGATGTGACAGAATCATACGAGAAGTTATTGTGACCTGAAAAAGAGAAACAAATATTAAATCTGACACAGCAGCAGAATTCTAATTCACAATTTTATTCGCTGGCTTACATCTTGTCCATCAAACTGCTTCTGGGGAAACTCTGGGACATATTTCTGGACGGGGACGTCAAGATCGAGTTTTCCTGCCTCACACAGTCGAGCAGCAGCGGCGGAGGTGAGCGCCTTACTCACGCTGGCAATTCGCATCACTGTTTCCGGAGCACATGGGATGCGGTTCTCCAAATCAGCATAACCCATCCCTGAATTTATTATACAAAAAGTATAAATTAATACATCATTAATGACCTTAAACTGTGACTTTTATGCAGAACCACACCCGCTTGATACCCAGTGTAAACTGATTTATTATTAGGTCTGCATCCAAATAGGACTGAGTATTGTGCAAATGAAAAATGTATTTTTCTAGTTTATGTGAAGCCACAGCTGGATGCCTCATCAGGGGATGGAGAGGCGGGATACCTAGAGTAGTTTTGGCTCGTTAAATAAAAATAGACCGCTACAGTTTATAAGCTTGACTCTCCCATGTTCCAGTTAGAATTGACAAAGCTCCTCGGATGGGAAGCGAAACAGCTTCCCATCCAAAGAAGTCCAGTTGCCTTCATTTGAACCCTTTGGAAAGCCACAGCTAATTTGGTTAGCATTCAAAAACATTATTGAATATATTTTCCTGTTTGTAAAACTGTTTTCCACTTCCTGAATTCCTTTTTCTGAAATCCACCCCCAAAATTATTATTTCAATGCTAATGAGAAGTTTATGCTTCGGTGATAAATAGAACATGAGAGTTTGAAATAAAGTGGTTGTTAAAACATTAAACTTGTATTAATTGCAATTACAAACAGAAATAAATGCTGTTTTTCTTAAAAGAAATTCAGCAACAATATCTAATTAAGTGGTCTAGTTTTCTTTCCCTTCCCACTCTGATCACTTTAGAGTCGGACTCATCTCGAAGGGGGATGAGACGGACTACAGAGATGAGGTCAACAGACTGACGGAGTGGTGTTCAGTAAATAACCTCCAACTGAACACCACGAAAACTAAAGAAATTATCTTCGACTTCAGGAAGGGCAGAGCAGACCCGGCCCCACTGTACATTCATGGGAACTGTGTGGAGAGGGTGCACTCCATGAGGTTTCTGGGCGTGCAGATCTCTGAGGATCTCTCCTGGACAGCAAATACCACGGCAGTGGTAAAAAAAAGGCCCAGCAGCGTCTCCACTTTCTGAGAGTGCTCAGGAGGAACAACCTGGAGGAGAGGCTACTGGTTACTTTCTACAGAGCCACCATAGAAAGCATCATAACGTACTGCATAACAGCAGGTATGCAGGGTGCTCAGCTGCAGACAGGAAAGTACTGCAGAGGGTCATCAACACAGCCCAGAAGATCACTGGCTGCTCTCTGTCCAGCCTGGAGGTCATTGCAAAATCTCGGTACCTCAGCAGAGCGAGCAATATCATCAAGGACCAATCTCACCCCAGCAATCACGTCTTTCAACTATTACCATCAGGTCAACGGTACAGGTCACATAAAACCAGGTCAAACAGATTCAGGGATAGCTTCTTTCCCAGGGCGATCTCTATAGTAAATAAGCATAAAAACAATTAAAACTGCTTAGCGACTGTCAAGGTCACTGTCAACTATTACGCTGCTATTCTAATGCCATTTTTTACATGATATGGTAGCTGCTATTCTGTATATAGTGTGCTATTCGGCATATATTGTACTTACTATTGTTTTGTTTTAGGGGACCTTTATATTTAGAAGTATTATTGTGCACCAAGGGAGTGGCACTCCAATTTCGTTGTATCCTGTACAATGACAATAAAGGCTATTATTATTATTATTATAATATTTAGGGTAGAACTACATGTGCAAGCATTTATACTAAGAGACTTGTCTATTTCTCACAAACATAGAACCAACACAGACCAGCATTTTTAAATGTTTAAATTAAATCTGATCATTTGGTCTACAAACAATAACATGTTTAGCTCCTGCACAAGTTAAACAATAAAACGCCATAATTTGTGTACCAGCTTGTACCCCCAAGGCTTTGTTCATCTAGTCGTTGCATTAATGCTTATTCTGGAGTGTGGTTTAATTTTTGGTCTGTATTTGTGCACCTCACCAACCTTCACACCAAACCCGAACACCATCCACAGAAACTCCGACTACCAGACCAGGAGCTCCAAACTCAGTCTGATGAAACATGGAAAGTTGATTAAAGGTGGTATTTAGAGTTATTAATCCACCAGGCATTCTTACAGGGCTACCTCACCTCGCCACCTACCTTTATCCGCTCCAGCAGATCTCTGCTCCTTTTGATTGCATCTTTGTACGGATTTTCTGCTTTACTGACGTTATCATCACATGAACTTTCGAAAGAGTCATGGCTGTATTTTAGCCCCACAGCTAAAACTAAGCCTACACCAACACCACACACCCAAATGCGCGTTTTCGCCTGGTTTTTACCAAAGGCGAACTCCACGAAACAACGTCTTTGTGCCAGCAATAAAACGCTGTCAGTCTTCCGCGGCTTGGCACGCGGAGACAAAAACGGAAGTCCGCGCAAAAAGCACCTGCTACATAATCGATGCGCTAGAAGCAAGCGTGACATAATGGAAAAAGTCGGCTTTGGTGGCTTTAGTAAGCGGTTTCAGGAGTTGCTATGGTTGCTGCTGTCACAAACTTGATCACTTCTTGTATGGGACCTCGAACAAGACCAAAATAATCGAATGCAGAATGTCAGATTTGTTCATGTTCTTCTTCTGCAGCCACTTCAAAGTGCATTACCGCCACCTACTGGAGTTGAGTGTAGACCGACCGGTCTTAAACACAACCAAAATACTAAATTCCTAAATAAATAAGTGAAACAAAATAAATTTAAATAAATAAACCATACCAGTCCTGTGACTTTAAGGAATATCAGAAGAAGAAGAAGAAGAAGAAGAAGAAGAAGAAGAAGAAGAAGAAGAAGAAGAAGAAGAAGAAGAAGAATTAAAGTGCCAATCAAGATAAAAATCACAAGGCACTGTTGTGTCATTGATGGTTTATCCCTTGAGGTCCATGTGGCAGGGGTGAGGTGGTGCTACCTCCTCACCCCTGCCACATGGACCTCAAGGGATAAACCATCAATCCTGCTCAATGTTCAGCTTTCCTCGCAGATTCACCCATTCGGACAGTGGGAGTGTTAACCCGCCTTGCCTGGTGGTCGGTGGTGGTTGGAAGAACCGGTGGCACCAGTGTTCAGCAGGCCTTGCCTCTGTGCCCCAGGGAATCTGTGGCTACATCATAGCTCATCCTCACCAGTGTGTTCATGTGAATGTGACGGATTGTGCTGTGAAGCGCCTCGGGGGTTGTAGAACCCCAAGAAGGTGCTGTACTAATACAGGCCATTTGCCAGTCAAAAACAAACAAACAAAAAACTATTTAAGAACAATGTCGTAATAAAAAAAACTGGGGGGAAAAGGAAACATTTGGACAAAAACTATGAAGGAAGACACACTTGGTAGAAACAGCAGCATGAAGATAAGGTAGTGAGGAAGAATAAAGAGAAGGTCACACCAAAGCCTGAACAGGTGCATTTTCAGCTGTTTTTCAAAGGAGACCACTGAGTCCACTGATCTCAGGCTCAGGGGGAGAGAGTTCCAGAGTCTGGGAACCACAGCAGCAAATTATCTGTCACCTTTGGCCTTTAGCCTGGTGCGCTGCACAACCAGTAGGCTTTGATCACTGGACCAAATCTGCTGGGGGTGTAGGGACTGAGAAGATCACCAAGGTATGATGGTGCTTGTCCATGTAAAGCCCTAAAAACCAGAACCAGGATGAACCCTGAAGTTAACTGGCAGCCAGTGAAGCTGGAGGAGAAGCAGAGTAATGTTAGTGTACTTTGTTGATTTGGTCTGAAGCTGAGCACAGGCCTTCTGACCCACCAGTGAAAAGAGAGTTACAGCATTCTAAGCGTGAGGAGACTTGAGTTCAAGACTGAGATCCAGAAGTAGGAAAATCACAGAGACAAGGCAGAAATGGTGTGTTTAAGTTGTTAAGTGGTGAAAAAAAGTTCATAAAGCAACTTAAAATACAAATTTTATGCAGCAGAAATAAGATTAATCCTTACAAATTGATGATGGTTCCACACGTGAATTCCACCAATTCTTTTGCATCAGAACCCAAACATGTTGCTCATTCTACACATATTACATATTAATACATTCAAATCATTTGAAGCTGTTTCATTACTTTAATAAAAATTTTAATGTTTTTTGATTAAAAGTTTTAAAAGAAGTAGCCTACATTCACTAAGATCCATGTGTTCTCCAGTAGTCCCGAATGAGCTGCAGTGAACAACTCCATTTTGCTCCCAGCTAAAGATCAAGCTGAAGGTCAGCAAGCAGAACAAGAACTAAATTATTACACACCTCAGGCTCCAAACTGCAACAGTCTTCCATTTATCAGACAGATAAAGACAAAAGTCTTTTGGAATAGCAAACGTATATGGCTGAACATGAACCACCAAACAAAGTTAGAAAACTTTCAAAATGTACTTTTATTTTAACTCATAAATTGTACAATTTAGATATACTGAACACTTGAAATGTTTACTTTAAAACAACGCACAACCAGTTTGAAATGCTGTAAGAGAAGATGTGATTTTAAAATTCCATTTACTGCAATGCAAAACAGATTTAACAAAACAGTAGCACCAGTATACGTACAAACAGGCACGGTGACCTGTGCATACTTACACTTGTGAGGGTTTAATAAAACAAACAAAAAAAGAAACCATTTGCATCATGCATGGTAACAAGTTTTGCAAAGTGCAAAACATTTCCACTTTATCCTCTGGTATGTACACAATCAATGGATCTTACTAAATCAGCTTTATTGCAGATGTAAAAAAAACATCTAACGATTCAGGTGATGTGCCAAAAATACATTTGTAATAAAAGACATAAAAACTGTCCCTGCAAAAAGATAAGTCTCTTAATTTATGCTGCATCAAAGGGAATGGTTAAGCTTCTCTTCTTCTTAGCTTGGCTCTCTGAGTTCCACTGAAGGGACTGTGCAATTACATCATCATCTGGCTGTTTTATTTATTTATTTTCACAACCATTGGCAAGGTGTATGAAGAAGAGTTTACAGTAAGCAAGGTGCAAATACAAAAAGCCAAAAAAAAAAAAAAACCACAGTGTGTGTTGGTGTGAGTGTGTGTGTGCAGAGGGCTGTGCTTTCACAAGTTATTCAGTTCCATTAGAGTCTGGTCCAGCATCTGGTGCATATCAAGGTTTTCTTCTTTAGCATGTGACAGTTTCTCTGTTAGAACATCAAACAAAGACAAGTTTAACTCACACCTGCAGACATGGGAGAGTCAGTAGGTTAGTTCATATTAGAAGTGGCCACAATGCTCAGGTCAGTTAATTTTTAACTAGAAAAACACAACAAGGATCAACACATTGGTAGAATGGCAGGTCACCATGCTGATCTGCAACAAAAGCTGCACATTTATAGAGTTTATACAGAGCCCTGCAGGGTTAGATGTTAAAATATTAATTTGAAGTTGTAAGAATGTGTTCCCTTAGATTAGTGAACTGGTGCACTCAGAGTTGTTATCCTTAGCCTCACCTTTAAAAAAGTGTGTGCATGAATTTGGACTTTGCAAGTTGGACAAATATCTATAAACTCACATTTCCACTCCCAGTATCTCCAAAGCAAACCTCTCTCTGATCACGGTGAGCTAAGCAGTACCCCACATGATCCCTTCTATCATGAGTTTTCATATTTTCTGCACCGCCAAGAGGAACATCTAAAACATTTGATGAATTCATTCCAACTAATCAGGTTGTCACTAAATGTTTATGGAGCACCGCTTGTTTAAAAAAAGATCTTTTGGTTAATTTGGGCAAACATTTAAGCAATTCTAATTAAATAAATTTAAAGCATTTTATAGGGAATTAGCTTGAAATTTTAGACAAAATTAGGACTTATTAGCTGTGAGATTATTGAACAAAAAAAAATGCAGAAATTATTTCAACTATAAAAACAACAACAGAGACATTTGATCATCAAAACTCAAATAAATTCTCTATAATTTCTCTTGGTAGTCTTATCAAAGTTGTATAGCATTTATGCGATGCGACCTTTATAACTTGTATTCTGTTGTGCTGCTCCTCGGGAACAAATAAAGTTTTCTGAATCTGAATGTGAAAAATGAAAACGTCTCTGCGCTGTGCCCAAATACTCTACCATCTAACTAAATAACAGTTATTATATTTAACAAATTAAAAAATCCAACAGTCTCAGGTCAGTCCTGCTTCTTTATTCAGGGCAAAGACTTTAATAAAACAGACTCAGATGCTGTCATTGTGCATTTATTCAAATATAAGAACAACGATGTGTGTTACAAAGCCCGTTTAATCTCCATCCAACTCTGCCAGCACTAAATGAGACTCCACACATTTTACATGCTGTTCTGCATTCCACTGAATTTCTCTCTCTTTTTCTGACATTTATTTTGCAGCTATTCTCACCAACGCTCTCTCTCAAACCTCTTGACCTCTTTCAAAAGACCCAATGTGGAGAAGTGCTTGCATCCCCCAGTCTCAAATAAATACTTGGCTCAGTTTTCAGTCAGACACCTGACGTTGCTGCAAGTTTTGATTCTTAGCAGCGCTGCAGAGATATTTCTAATACCCCGGCTTCAAAAGAACGACAAATGATGGAAAACTACGTAACGACTGAAATCCAGACATCCACACCGTGTCAGGATGAAGCTAATGGATTGGCAAGATGAAGGAGGAAAACATGACTTTACAAAGAGTAAAGAGATACAGATAAAATAGAAGGAAGAACTTTTATTCTTATTTTTACACAACGCAGTAAGACTCTAGGATTCTGTACAAGTGAGTGGATGCAGCCGACATGGAAACATGAGGAGAGAAGAAAAGCAAAGACAGGGAGGAAAGGGAAGATGGGGAGAAGGCTGGGGAGAGCAGACGGGTTCTGCTCGGGCGGTGGGAGGCGTCTCTGACGAGGTGTAAACAATTTATCTGTGTGGAAGAGAAGAAGCACAGTGAACCGGGGGGGGGTCGGCGTGGGACCTAGACGACAACACCCGCCACAACATAACAGAATCAGTCGTCACACCAGCGCACTTCAGTGGTGAAAAAGCATTGTGCAGAACCAACACACGCAAAACCAAACTAGGCATCTGGGCTCGTCCTTCGGGGGACCGTAGTGACAGACAGGTGTCCGTAACGCCTCCACAGAATCAGAAATGTGGAAGGGTGATGTTTCATTTAGCAAAACTGGGAGCTGAGCCACAGTGATGCTGAATTATGAGACAACGCACATTCAGCCGGCGTACCAACAGAATAAAGAGGGTTCTCATGACAGAACAGGAGGCCTTTCTTCTGAACAGAAGTAGACCAAATTAGTAGGGGAGTAGATCAGCCACTGAAATATCTGATTGATACAGTTTCAATCAACTTTGTGGAAAAGTAGCAGAAAGAATTTACAAGTCTTTAAAAATGCATGAGATCACAACAATAAAACACAACCCATGCATGCTTCTTCTTCATGCATCAGGTCCTGTTTACAGTGTCCAGAAACATGACTGGGTTTAGTATCCAGATTACAACACAAAACGATCTCATGCAGAATTAAATTGCACAAAAAAGAGCCACATTTTCCATTTTAAGACAGGAAAGTGTGCCGTCATGAGAATATAAAACAGATGGATGCAACATCTCTAACGGGTACAGAAATAGACAGCTGATGGGTGGTGACGGGGGAGCTGGGGGTGGGGGCGGTTCAGGAGTGTAAGGGGGGAGGACAGGCAGGTGCAGAGAGTTGAGAATTACATGGAAGTCATGTCGTTGAGGGCGTGGTCCAGCTCCTCGCTGATGGCCTTGTACTTCAGTTTCTGGGAATACAACTCATCTAATGGCGGTGCCGGAAGTAAAGGAGGTGGGGGGAGAGGGGGTGTGGTGGAAGGAGAGCAAAGTAGGAAGACGTGGCAACGAGGTGGAAGGAGGAACATCCAAACCATTGCAGGGACAGAGAGAAGAAAACAGAAAAGTTGAAAACAAGTGAAGTGAGAGAGGGAACATTTAGACACCGGGTGCTTCTTACACCCGGAACAGCTTCACCCCTAAATCCACCTTAGCAACGACTTCCTGTAAACATCCACAACACTCCTCCCTACTGGACTTACCGAAACGCCAGCCCTAAAACCACAAAGTGTCAAAAAGGAAACAGTCTTACCTTCCAAGTCATCAATGGTCTTCTCAAGCTTGGCTACTGATCTCTCAGCGAACTCAGCACGAGTCTCAGCCTGTGTCACAGAGACAGATCTGGTCCAACACTAGAACTCTGACACAACCTCCAAATCTACACCCAGAACCAGCGTACCTCCTTCAGCTTGTCGGTGAGGACCTTGATCTCCTCCTCATACTTGTCTTCCTTCTGTGAGTACTGTGGGGCAAAAACAAAAAAAAGGTTAGAATTACGAGCCAAATAATCCAGAATCACGGTAGATGAGCAGCTTTTAAAGACGTAAACGAATCAAAGACTTCTGACTCTCTGGGCTCCTCCGTTCCCGGTCACATCGATTGTAATGGTTTCATAACAGCATGCATGGGCCCGGGGCGTCAGGCTTACCTTCTCGGCCTGGGCCTCCAGTGACTTCAGGTTGTTGGTCACAGTTTTCAACTCTTCCTCAAGCTCAGAGCATTTGCTGGTGTTTTAAACGAGGAGGTAAAAATGCCAAGGATGCAAAGTGGGGAGGAAACCGAAGCAGGAGGATACAAAACAGGACAGATGGGACGAATCAGAGGGAAAAACAAGGAAAAATAAATATGAACTATGGGGATTAAACAAGTAGGAGATTAAAAACACACACAACTGTGTCCCAACAGAGTAGGAATGTGAGTTTTCAAAAAAAAAAAAAAATCTGAATATCATGCTTTTCTTGTGAGTGGTTCTTGTTCATTCCCCAGCCATGTTATGAATTAAACACTCAAATCTACTCAGAGCAAAAGTCGGAAAAGAAACAATCACAAACAAATGTAAAAGCAGACAGCAGGACTGAGATCTAGATGAGTTTTGAGTTATTGTACCTGTGTGACTGAGGAATATAGTGATTTCATCATTTGCTCCAAAACCTTTAGCTCCTCCTCCATTTTTCGTGCATGCCTGTTAGTGGGTGTGGCAGCCAGACCCATTCATTCAAACCACAGTGAGCATGCAAATAATCAGCACAGACAATATGAACACAGTGCAAACAAACGTGAGACCTACAGTTTGTGTATGAGCAATTTAACTGTTTTTTTAAAATATTCCGACGTCCATGCAGGTGTTAGAGCAGACTGTCGTGAGCGTTACGGTGAAACATCTCACCCTTCTGAGAGCTCGGCACGCTCCTCTGTACGTTCCAGGTCACCCTCAATGATAACCAGTTTACGAGCCACCTGAAGGTTTGCAGCACAACAGCAAACGTCAAAGAAATCCTCACATGGCAAAAATAATAATAATAAATAAAACGAAACTGGCCTCCTCATATTTGCGGTCAGCCTCCTCAGCGATGTGTTTGGCCTCTTTCAGCTGGATCTCCTGGATCTCCATCTTCTCCTCATCCTTCATGGCTCTGTTCTCAATGACCTTCATGCCTCTGGGAAATGGAAACAACAGGGCTGCGGTGAAATTTTGGGAAATGCAATAAACTTTGCATTCTTTCCAAGAAACATTCAACTGGATGGTGGTGAATGAGCTAGCAAAGCTAGTAAAATGTGGCCCATTGTTTGAACCCGAAAAAGGTTTCTGTTGATAATACAGCCCCGCATATTTCTGCACAGGAACATGTAATCTTCTTGTATTTAACAATACAGTTTATTATTTTATTGCAAAATGCAAAACACTTGTGGGGCTCTATAGAAACCACATGTAGAAGAGATGGTGGGAATGACTTTTGAGTTAGCAGACCCTAAGTTCAAGATTACTGATCAACCTCTTTTAAAATTCAAAATGACACAAAGTTCTCATTGCCAGAGTTTCTGGGTGTGTCTAGCCCAAAAATAAGAACCACACCTCTCGCTCTCATCAGCAGCCTTCTCAGCCTCCTCCAGCTTGGTCAGAGCTGTGGCCAGACGCTCCTGAGCACGATCCAACTCCTCCTCAACCAGCTGGATACGTCTGTTAAGGGAAGCCACATCACCCTCAGCCTAAGGGGCAAAAAAGAGAAAAAACAATTTCACAAATCTACGCTTACGACACACTAATCACTCTACTACAAACCTACATCAACCCAAAGAAAAGCAGGTGGTGGATTTATTCATTTATCAATTAGAACGAGGCTCCTCAGCCTCATTTAATCCTGGTGGGAGCGTATTAGCATGATCCTAAGTGTTTCTGTGTGCCACCTGTGGGGGAAAAGCCTCCCAGCAGGTTTGTGTGAATGTGCTCCACACTGAATAGTATATTAATGATTTCCAGGACTTTGTCTAATTAGTGCCCCCCTCTGAGAGAGCATTAACCAGACTCAGGTTAAAGGGCCAGGCACACATGCAGATCTGTGTTTTTGTTGCTGCAACTTCTGCTTTCTGCGGTTTACTCAGCTAGTATAAAAGCAGTTCTTGAAACGCACAAACCTTTAAAAACAACCATTTCCCCTGCAGCTCTTGTTAAAGAGGTCAGGGCAGGAACAAGGTGCAGCAGCTCGTGTCAAAAGGAAACATCTCCCTTTATATAAGCACAACTACAAACTCCTGACAGCCGCGGGTCCTATTGCGCGCAAAAACGATAAACTGCCGCTGTGTTTCACTCTCTTGAACCTGCTATCCATATATGGGCAAGTAGACAAGCACAAGATGACGCTGCAGGCTGCTGCAACAAACGTTGCCACAGTTTAGCTCTTTACTTCCTGGTGTTTCAGTAAAACGAAGAAAAACGTTTTTTTTTTTTTTGCTTTTGGAATACATTTGCAATAAAGTCACATTTTACTGATGCAGATGCATCTAAAGAGATGCAAACGCAATTATATATAGACCATTTAGATCAAAATCTCTAAAATGATGTAAATATGGTCATTCCAAATTATTCAAAAGAAGTAAAGTTGTTTAAATCTTCTGAAACTATTTAATCTGCTCTCACGCAGGAAACAATTTATGAGAATAAAATGATTTGCAGGTGCGTGTGAGATAAACGCGCTTACATGCTCCCTGGCTTTCCTCTGAACAAGCAGGTCCTTCTGTAATCTCTCGGCTCTCTCTTCAGCAACGTCTGCCTGCCCTTGTAAGGTTTTGATCCTTCGTTTTACCGCGTCCAGCGATGTAACTCCAGCCATAATTTACTATTATTCTATAGAAAGGAGGAACTAAACTATGAGCGGCTGCCAATTTCAGTGAAGAAGAAAAAAACGCTGTGAAAAGGCGCGATGACGTCCGTGATGTTGCTGCAAGTCAGATTTGACGGAGCGTGATCTCTCTGATGCGCACGGCTTTTTTTTGGTCCAGGAAGTACCGCTGACTTCACCGCACGCACAATTAAAACGTGTTTTTTGTGATGGAGAATTCACCAGAATTTGCACTAAAATGGAATAAAATGAGGCAAAAATCAAACTTGGGCAAAAGTAAATGTGTTTATATTATAATCATAAAGTCTGATTAGAAATGATGAAGTCTGTGGAAACAAAAGGAGCGATGGCGCCCTCTGCTGGTCAAACATGAGCGGTACTCTTGGGGTTACGAGAATATTCCTTGTTTTCTGGTCTTCATTAAATCCGGTAGGAGCAGATTATTTGCTTTGAACGTGAACGTTTTTAGCACTCTGTAGAATAACATAAACTAGGCAAAAACCTAAATATTTATTAGATTTTTATAGTCAATTTTTGGGGTAAATGTTAGGTTGAATAATCTTGAATAAAAATTATTTCCAAAATAATGTCACCACCAATAGAAACAAGTTGAAAGCCCCGACACTATGACAGTCTTTGGCCTGGCTTCCTTTACGGAATCCTATTAAAGGATTATTACAAGTTGTTTTACCTTTAGAGCTTCGCTACAACCCGATTTACCCCTGCCGTCTCTGTCTGCTCACACTTGACCGTCAGTCTGGTTCTGGCATTGGATTAAAGGCACTTTAGTCGTGAAGTCATGCATTTGTCAGGAGCTTGTATTGTTTTTGTCAGCTCTAAAAAGGCCAAATCACCGATATTTGTCTTTTAATTGAGGTTAAAAACTTAAGAGTAACAAAAGTACGTTTATTTTAATAAAAAAAATCTGGGGATGTTTTTAAAATTAGAATTGTGCCTGGGAGGTTTTGAGTGGAAAGTATGTTTTTCCTGTGCGGTGCGCAAAAGAGCGCAGCTGTGAGCTCTATCTTGACCATATAAAGCAGTGGGCTATATTTATCTAAGCGCGGACTCTGGGAGCGCTTGGGAAGTCTGCACGTTAGGCTGCAGGCTGAAAATGATCCTGCGAAGGCATATTTAGCTTCCAGGCATTCCACAAGAAGGTTATTAGTGGAAACAAGCCATGTGGGGAACCTAGATTAAAGGTTTGAGAGCCTTTTCCATTCATAATCAGGTAATTATTTCTTTCTTTGGACTGAATTCAAATGTGACTGTGTGCCAAACATCCAACGACAGCTCAACAGTTATGGGTAACAACATAAATGTATATATTTTGAGTTGATTTATGTGATGCCAAACGCACGCACATCAGCAAAAACTTGCATTTTTGGGAGAAAACAGATAAAATGTGTTGAACTGTCGTTGTTTTTTTTCACAAATGAAAGAATGAAGATGTGAAACAGCGTGGTGAAAGGATGGTGCCACTGTAACTCCCTTTCTTACTTACATCGGTGGCTTTCTTCTCAGCAAGCTCAAGTTTCTCCTGGGCGTCTTTAAGAGCCTCAGAGTACTTGTCCAGCTCATCCTCTGTTCCCTTCAGCTTCTTCTGCAGAGCCACCAAATCGTCTTCAAGCTGGGTATTGTTATTGGTTTTTTTTTCAGGTGATGAGCAGTTTCAGAGAGGTGATCAGCGGAGAGATGGAGTTGCGTGTGCGCACACGGGCGCGTAAAGACGCACAAGGGACAGGACAGAAGACAGGACAGGACAGGACAGAGAGAGGGGAAAAGTTAGGAGAGCTCAGCAGGGTCAGATACCTTGGTGGCGGTCTCCTCAGCAGCCAACAGTTTTTCCTCAGCAGTCTGGAACTCCTCAAAAAGTCTATCTCTTTCGTCTTCTGTAACGCGTATTTTCTTTTCCAATTCTCTTATTTCGTCCTCTAACTACACATGCATGCAAAGAAATTATAACAAATATTAAAGAATGCATTCTAAACACATGTTCTGATAATGACATTTCTACAATTTAAACTTTTTTTTTACTATCCTTAACTGGGATTATCCACGAAAATGATAAATCCGCATTCACGTGGGTGGCAATCCGTCTAAAACTAAACGACCACTCCTTCAAAGAGAGACAATGAAAAAGTCATCCGACCTGTTTGCTTTTGTCCTCTGCTGCTTTCTTGTCTGACTCGGCCTGCTCAGCTCTGTCCAAGGCATTCTCCTTGTCGAGCTTGAGCATCTGCATCTTCTTCTTGATGGCATCCATGGCTGCTTGTTGCTGTTTGGCAGCACCAACTAAACGTCCAAAAGGAGAGTGAGGAGAGGAGAGTCTGTGCCTGACTGAAGGCTGCGCTGGACTGAGGGCTCTGCCTGGAACTGTCCTGTCAAATATGTACTTTCAAGAAGGGGGGACACAGGATTCCTTTGGACATCCAATACTTTTTGGGAGGAGGCACGTGTTAAAGGAAGTGCTCTGTGATTTGTGGCTCCTGAACATTTGACTTTTGAAACGCCTTTATATGGGGAGTGACAAGTGGGCGTGGTTCCTGTGGAGAACCCAAAGGTGATGTAGCCTCATAGCGCAGATTTCACCAGATTAACACAATCTTCAGATGTGTTTTAAGCAAAGATGCACCTGATTTATTCACTTTCATTTGTTGCAACATTTATTTTTGTTTAAGAGTCTGTTTTTATGTTATTAAAAAAACATTTCCCTTAAAAGGAAAGAACCAGAAAGTTGTCCTGTACCAACCTTTTATCATTTTGCATCCACCTGTGTGATTATATTTCCTTTGTCTGAAGACAACTCCATGTCATTGTGTTCTCAGCCCTTTGGGGGCTTTAAAACAGCCAGCTGTTTACCTGATAATGCCTCAGGCATCCCATCCTCAACCCAACTGAGGACATCTGATCTGTCAGGATGCTGTGGAGGCTCAGCATCCTGACAGCGTGGGCTTCAACCTCAATTAGAGCCTCCGAGTCTTTAATCTGCTCAATATTTATGAAATGTTAACAACTTCACAAACAACCCAGAGAGAGTTCTCATGTCTGCATTCACTAAATATGAAAGGATCACAAATAGTGTGTTATTCAAATAAGTTGTCTTGATTCAGAGTTTGCTTTAAAACAAGAATTGTTTGACTCATTTAACATTTTAAAGGAGCTCTGAAGAAAGACCGAAGACACCCTAAGTGTCTTCCAGTCTGCACGAAGATCCTGGAGGATATTTTTAGAGTTGCCTTCTCCTTCGTGCACCTGCCTTGGTCTGTAATTGAGAACTCTGACTCCGTGCCAAGTGTTCGGGGTCTAACGACATTAGATATGCCTCTTAAAATAATCTGTGTCTTGCTCAGGCTCAGATCAGTTCTATGGATTATTGTTGAAGACTTGATTTGAGGATAAAATCTTTAGACTTCACTCAGGAGGAATCACCCTGTTACTCCTGCTAATTCAGATATATGTTTTTTTTTTGGGGGGGGGGGGGGGGTTGATTGACAGCAACGAAAACATTTCTATAATTTATCACCAATCTGTGTGATCAATGTCTACAAATGTATTTGACAATGAAGAAAATCTGTCCTGAATGGGGTTCATGTTTTACACACTTCTCTCTTTCTCAGAATTCAGTTAAACAAATTATGTGACACTTGAATTAAAATTGGTTTAAGTACCACAGATTTGCATTTTATGATCTTGAAGAATTTGTGAAGATTGACTTTAAAAAAGTTTTTTATATAATCTAAAAAATGTCCTTTTGGACTTATTTACCTTTATATACTTTTAATCATTGGAGCAAAAACTCTGGTTTGTCTTCATTTGCAATTTAACATGTTTGATGACCATGTTTTATTTGAACATTTAAAGAACTCACTGAATTAAATTTGGCACTTTAGGACTGAAAATAAGCCCTATTATGTTTCCCCTCAGCACATCAGCACAGTTACAAACATTCCTGGCTCCGTTTGACTGAAATCCAAAGAATACTGAAAAGTTGCTGCGTTCCAACTCCCACTTAACTGGAAAATTACACATGCTTTCACACTGAGTGAGAGAGAGCAAAAGGAAATAGGCCATACAGTTTGGACTTCTTTCATGTGACTTTATCATGCGTGTTATGAGAAAAGCACAAACTCACTCAATATTTAAAGCTTGGAGCATCTAGGGAAGCCACCGCACACCCAGAAGGAGTTTCATTTTCTTTGCTCTTGATGTGAAAAATAAAAAGATATAAACATGTAATTTTGTTGGGGAAAAAATGTGCTTCTTAAGCTCAAATAAATGTGCTCTGGATAATGACATTGGACGGTTTTTGATGAAACTTCCAGAAACTTCTTTCACTGGAAGAACATCTAACACTGATTGACTGTTGGAATCCATCCAGTTCAAGATGAGAAGACAGCTATGCAACATGAGCAAATATTAAAAATGATTTTAATTCTGTACATTTTCCAGATCTTGAGCCAGAATTTGGAGAGGTAGTAGCAAAAAGTTATCCCCATGATTTCTTCCAGCTGCTAAATGATGCTGGAATCGGCTCTTTTTGTCTAATTTAATCACTGAATGTACAACTGGTTAACCTTCAGAATCCAATTCAAAATTTCTGGAACAGACAACTTGACCTTAAAGGTGTGGTTGACTGACAAAAACATTTTTTACAGATTATTTCTGATTATAATAGGTCACTCTGAGTTTTTCAGGTAGGCTGAACATGAAACAGCCTCATACGTCTCTTTGCTGCATTAGCTTCTGATAGAAAATAGATGGTGAAATGCTAGGATTTGAAAATCCTCACACTGTGATGTCACACCGTGAATTTGCATTCAAGGCCTCACCCATTTTGACTGCCCAAAGGAAGGCTTAAAAGTATTTTTTTTGCAGCGAGGACAAAAAGCAGAGTGTGTTGGTGATAGTGATTTTGCAACATGGCTGAATGTGTTCTGTTAGCCAATCAGAAACGAGGTGTGTGCACATCATTAATAATAATGAGCAATCCTGCTGTTTTCAGCCCACCTCTGCACCAGTCATGACTCATTAGGGGTTGCATGACTTTATTTCTTTTGAAGTCGACAGTCAAATAATGAAAATCGAGTCGAGTTCGACTACTCGTTGATGATGCCATACACCTGAAGCTGCGGGGGGGTGGGGGGGGGGGGGTGGGGGGGGTTGGTAGGTTCGCTGGAGTTCTTGACAATTAAAATTGCGCCCACATTTTCTAAGTTAACACATCTCTTTTAACAACGGTAGTTTCTGCATCCTACTTCAGCCCCCCCCCCCCCCCCCCCCCCCCCCTGCGCAGCAGCCGCAAACTCACTGATGCGCCTGCAGCCTTTCCTGCTGCTCTAAACATTAAACGGATTATTTCATTTTCTGTTCCTCACTTCTGATTACCTTCAATGGTGTTTGTTTGTTGCAACCAGGTACAAAAACAAACTTGTTTTTATTTGACTATTTTTCTGTCCTGTCTGTTTATTATCTTCCTGCATCTCCTCTCAATCCTAAAGAAAAACTGCTACCTGGGTTCATATATATTCACCTTATGAATTGCAGTTCTAAAAGATCTACCGACCACAAAAACAGTGGGGTGCCGCTGCTCGCCGGCCGACTACATCAGGACCGTTATTGCTGCGGAGTTTGTGCCGGAGCGGAATAGTGGAATTTTGGAGGTGCGTCACCAGAGGTGGTGCGCCTCGCTCCGCAGCAGCGAAATGCATCAGGCACAAATAACAGACAGAAAACATTAAAGGAAATGAGCTGACATGAACGATCATGTGTTTAATTTGTTTTTGAGGTGGCGACACCTGATTTGGCAGTGCTCAGGACGCAGATGTCTGGAGCAGCGCGTCAACGATCAGAGCTCTGCATGCGCAAACTGGTTAAGATTAGGATGGGGGTGAGGGGAAGGTAAAATTTCAAGAGGGAAAAGGTCACAGTTTGGTTAAATGCCTGTTTTACCGCCGGTGTCAGTACCGACACTCTGGCACAGCGCGTCGCCTCCGCCTCCCAATGCGCAGGGGCTCATTACCTGCTGTCTTTTCCGAGGACTGCATCTTGTCAGTCATTATCACGTGACAGCGACTAGTCGATGACAGGCATAAAAAGTCACTACAGAGCCGTGAAGTCGACTAGTCGACTAGTTCATACAACCCCTATGACTCATAAGGCATTGATTTACACTAGAGATCACTGCAACTGAATAAACCACATCTTTAAGAAAACACACACACACACACACACACACACACACACACACACACACACACACACACACACACACACACACACACACACACACACACACAAATCTTTGGTTGAAAATGAATCTAAGAGCCAAATTTTTTACTACTCCTTTGAATCAATTGTATGTGTCTATTTGGAGTTTGCTTTTATGGGCTTGTGCTGGCACTTTCTTCTGCAAATGAAGTTCCTAACAGACAAATAAAGTAGAGATGCTCAATATTGGCTTTTTTTAATTGATATCTGGAATAAAGATACACCAATAATGTAGACTCTTATCATTTCCAATAGCAATATATGCTGTTTCCCTCTCTCATAAAAAAAGAAAAGATTAAACAAGTTTAAATGAATAACATCACAAATGTATCATGCATGCTTATATTTTTTTACATTTTGTGTGTAAAATGACATATACTACAATTTAAGTAACAGGAAAAGTGCCATGTTTCTTTAGTCTCCAACAGCAGCTAGATCACACTTTCCTTAAGTGTGATGCTTAAATGTGTGTATTAGTTATTTTTAATTATTCTGTCTATTGGAGATAAAACATTTATGAAGATATTTTGATAACAAAAGCAAGCCTTAGGTGAAGATTCTTGTTTTTGTTTTAATTGTTGGTCAACACACAGAGGAAATTTCTAAGTTGTGCCAAACAAACTAAAGTATCTCAAAAACTTTACCTCGGATCTGTCATTCTGTAACATTTTGAGAAAGAGGAGAAGTAGCCAAAGAGTTTGATGTATAATATGTGTTTTGCAAAGTTGGGTGATTAAAAGACTGACAGCCTGTACTGATATTTTCCTATATTCCTTTTTAATGCCGTTATCGGCTGATTATAATTGTAGACTGATACGATCAAACTTCCATAACAAAAGGGAATTGATTGATCCACAAAGGCTGAAGGAGTAAAATCCTGATCACACTAAATAAAGACATTTGTCCCAATCATTTAGCAAACTGCTGCAAAGAGATCTTCTTTTGAACTTCTGTGTGTTTTTTAATAAGTAAGAAACAACTGACACATCAAAGTTATGACCAGGTTCCAGATGAGTCGACAACTGCGTGAGATCGGTGCATCACACACACTCTAATCACTATTACTACTTTTAAAACTGTGCAATGCTTTAATGGCAGAGCCATGCGTATAAACAAGGTTGTTAAAAAGTACACAGTATAAAATAAAATCACTTACACAAGGCAGCGACTCTGAAGCTATAAAATATTTATGGTTAGGTCACATATTTGTGAAAGGTCACAAGGCAGGTAGAGAATAAGTCAAATTAATCTTGAAAATCATAACTCTGCATGTACGAGGGAACAGACGGATGCTTTAAAACTCGTTTAAAGTTTTATTATGAGGGATTTTATCACTTTCCCCTGCCAGGACAACAGTGATGACTTATTTTATGCTTTTGGAACGTCCGGTTCTCGTCAGCAGAAGCTCTGAGTGGATGTGAGCTTTTCTTGGCTGTTGTTCCAAGAAATGAAATTTGCAATTGGGCCTTTGGGAGAGACATTAAAGTTGTACTCATGACCTAAAGGCTGCTCCATTGGAGAGACTTTACTCTTTAAGCATTTTAGATCATGCAAAAGGACAAGATCTTCCAGGAAATGATTTTAAACATCTGGTGCATTTTGAGAATCTCCACTATTCTAATGTAGGTAGGTCTACTCTCTGCGAGTTACAGCAAGTGATACAACAGTGAGGACATTTTCAGAGCAGCACGCTCCCTTCGCTGCTGGGGTGCAGAGCCACTGAAACCCTGAGATGCACAAAGCTGGCAGGCTTCTTCTTGTCAAATACTATCCCGAGATTTCTGCAGACATCGTCCAGATTTATAAATAGAGATAACTTGTTGGCTGGTCGGGATGGTGGCCCTGCGATTAGATAGCTCCATGCAGGGGAATGGCCATTTAGCTAAGCTAAAGCAGAGAGGGGGCCCACAGGAACGGTGCAACCCAAGCTGTAACCCAATCCCAACTCGCGACCCACAGACGATGGTTTTAATGTTCCACTGATGCATGCTGGTGGCTGTGAGTGAACACAAGGGGACATTTAACCACAAATGAGGCTTGGAGACAGAAACAGGATTTTACTAGAAGGATACTTATGAAAGGGTTATGACATTTGGACTCTCTTCGTCTTGTGTGGTGATGAATCTGTCACTAACATTGTAAATCACTCAAATGCATCCTTCAACCTGAAGGTTTTCTATCAAATGCCCTGTTTGGTGCATAAGGTCTCAGAATGAGGTATGAGCTGATAAAATTGGATCATGTTCACCTGGATTCCTGATTTTAAATTCCTCAGGATTAGAGGAGAAATACTGCAGCTGCAGGTGCTGCAGTGAAGAAGGGTATCTTTCTTCTAGCTCCAAGAATCTGTACAAGAAGCTGCTGTTAAATGAAAGGAGCTGTCATCTCTTAGACAGGAAAGGCCTGTAATAATAAAGCAAAAAAAAAAAAAAAAAAAGACACAAATATGCTAGAATCAGAAGGTTTTCTGCAACTGACTTCAAAAAGCATTGTAATAAAGTCAAGTGAGTCAAAGTTTATTTCAAGGTAATAATCAAAAAGTGGTTTACGATGAAACAAGTTAGAAGTAAAACATTAAATAAAGATGATTAATTAAAATCAAGCCTCAAATGAAGATTTTTGAGCTACTTTTTTACAAAAACCAGATTTCAGGCAATGTAATGAGAAAAGCAGCAGAGTGACAAGTGTGTAGCACAAGCTTTCTGCATAACCTGCAAGTGGCCCAAGGCCAACAACAAGAGGACAACAAACTTTAATAGTATTCCAGATGTGATGAATGAATGAATGAATGAATGAATCCCAAATTCCATTTCAGAGAGCAACACAATAGTACTATACTTGGGAGTACATCCAAAACAACAGAAAACCAGATCCAACATAAACATCAAAACCATCCAGATTTAATAGAACAACTTTAATCATCTAAACAACTTTAATTGTCTGTAGCTGAGCAATCAACAGGGTTTTAAAGGAGAAGTAAAAAAGATAGGATAGGTAAAAGTGCTCAGCATTTGCTGGAGAGGGAGCCAAAATAGCAGAAACAGCGTAGACCCCAAAACAGAACCATGTGGTACTCCATATGCATGGGAAGTAGAAGAAGACAGAACTGAAACTGCTCCAACACAGATCCTGATACACATACCAGTATCTCAGCATATTACAGGTGAGATTTCCTGAGTAATGTTTAAACTTGTTTTTCTTTAAAATATGATCAGTTACGGGAAAACAATCAATTCAGAAAAGCCTCACAGATCTACGTCACACTTTTAAATTTGCATACGTTGACTCACCCACTTTAGCTCGTAAGCGCATAAAGCTGAGTTAATTTATCTACAAGTTGAGAGCAAAGTGTGTCTCTGCAAGTGTAAGCTAACATTAGCATTAGCAATTTCATAAGATGGTGGAACATGTGTTATTTTTGGAAACAAAACATCAACATTTTCTACCCAAGATAAAAGAGTGAAGAAGGCAGCAGAGGGTCGTGTTGGTGTTAGCCAATCAGAGGCGATGTGTTTGCACACAATGACTGTTAGTCAGTACGACTTGTCACTCTGACGTTTTCTGCCCCACAATCCTCTGACAAACTTCTGCTTCCTGAAACAGGAGTGCCAGAGCTTTTCTATCCACAGAAAACGACTCAAAAGGAATTCATTCCTATTAGATGACACAGCACATTTACTGAAAAATAACAAGTGACTGACTTCTTTAAGCAAAATGTGAAGGTCAGGGGTAATAAACGCTGCAGTAAGGTCTAGCATAAGTAGATCAGAACATTCTCCTTCATCACAGAGTAAGAAATGTGCTAAAATGACTAATACATCATTTTCAATTTACAGAAAAGATTTCTTGAAACTATATGATTTGGTTCCTGAAACTAGCTGAATGTGAAGTAGTCTTATTTGAGGAACATCCGTGGCTTCAACGACATTCCTTCCAGACAGTTTGTTTGTGTTTCCCCTCAGATGGGACGCAGCACACTCACCCGTATCTGATGCTGCATGCTAACAACAGAGGAGTGGGTGGGCCAGGGTTTGGTGTGGGGGTGGTTGAGGGTCACAACTCATTTCACACTCGTGTGGGATCCCAAACTTCAGTTCTGGTGTAAAATTAAATCCTCCGAAGACTCAACCTGTTATAGCGTGAAGTAAGAGACAAGAGGAAGGTCGTCAGTGCAAAAAATTCTGTCTTTAGTTTGGGAAAACATAATTTTAGGGTTAGGGTTAGACAACGAAGAGAGTCAAAAAGAGGAAATGAATTGAAGGATTGTTTACAGAGAACTTGAACTCCTCCTACATCCTGATAAGGAGCAGAGAAATTCCTCCTTCTGGGATCAGAACTCATCAGTAAAAGCTGACTGTCTATTTCACAATCCTCCCCCCCACACGACCACTTGGTCCCTCTTAATCTTACCTCACAAGTCACAGATGTCCAACATCGTGTGAATAGCTGTCTTCCAGTATTTGCCTTTCACGATTCAGTGTTTGCACACAGAGGAAGAATCTTCCATACATGTGTCCATATATGGCCTCTCTGTTGTAAGCAAGGCCGAGTGCTCTAGCCAGGAAAGAAGCTAGCTTGTGAGGTCCAAAGTCAGAGGCCGCCTAATAATTTTTCTCCATTCCAACAGCTATAAAACTGCACTTCCAGCTTCTGTCCTCCTGCTTTACCTGCTTGTGTCAAACAGAGAAGAAACAGTGACAGAAGAAGGATGAAGATGCAGGATTTTCCTGGATTAGATTCTTTTAATTTATTGCATCTTCCAATGACAACAAAAGTAACGTTAAGAAACGTCTGGAGTTTCAAAGCAGGAATTCATATTTTGTCTTCGGGTTCCACCCCTTAAACTGAGCATAACTTGGCTAAGGAGAAGCCATAATGTGAAGTTCAATTGAGAAACTATGGTGACGAGACATTCCAGTGTGGTTCCGAGCAGCCGTTCTTTTTTTTTTTTTTGCGTTCCGCCTGTGTTAGCTGCGACTGGGTCACAGCGGTCTCTCAGCAGCGAGGAATACCACAGGAACCCACAGCTCTGTGGTACCTGCATTCTTAAAGCCAAACCCGTCTGAAGACTCCTGTTTGATCAAAAGGCCGTGACAGTTTCCCAGTCAGGCTAAGGCTCACCACACAGCTGGTGATGCAGATCTAACAGTTGTGGATAGTCAGAATGAGCACAGAGAAGGGGAGAATAAGTAATCACCCATCTGGTGTGGTCTGATTACCCTGAGGCCTTGGATGAGAACAATATACAGTATGGTAAGAATGTGGCTGCTAATGTGCATTTGTGAAAAAAAAAATCAGAATAGCTCTGCAGGACATAGAAAGAAATAGGAGACAGAAATGTTTCTCACTCTCATCTAATGAGTGTGAACCAGCCTCCCTATTAGACAGAGGGTTTAGATGGACAAGTGTTGAGTTTCATTCTAGACAGCTCAAATCCAGAAGGACTTTACTCATCGGTTCTCTTTGTTTGTACAGTCTATCAGAACCATCAGTTCCTCTTTTGCACAGTCTGTTTTCAAGAAAAATCTGAGGAATTCACATTAGGATAAAATAAAAGATTTTATTCGCAGAATATGTCTGGTGTCTGTAGTTTGAAAGATCTTCTTAACGTTACTTGTGAAGACATCCAAAATTAGAGTCCAGGTTTTAAGTCTCAGCTCAGTCCCAATATAGAGCTGGTGTCACTGCTGACTGAGAAATACTGAGCCCTTTAAGTGATGACTAAAAGAACTGCTGTGCCGTCATGGGGGAATAAATGCAGACGAGGAGGAGGTTGGCTGTGTCTAACTCAAAATTCTTGCAACGAAGAACAGAACAAACCCACTTGTTATCAGTCAGAAAGAGACATTGTAATTCAGGAGCCAATATGAGATAGTTGCTGTGTGTTGACACCTATAGGGGCAAACTCTACCTACCAAAGGTAAAGCCAATGTAGACAAAAATGCAGTTCCCCCTTCATCCACTAGAGTCTGGATCCAGAAAGGAGAAAGTTCTCATTTGCTCCCATGTTAAAAATGCAAACACCTCAGAAGAAATAAACATGTTTACAGCCTGGTTAAAAAAACATTTTAGGTTTAATCGGTCAAGTTCAGGGTCCGATCAATAGTTGAATCTCAGATTGAGGAGGAGCAATGTGGTTTTCGTCCTGGCCGTGGAACTGAGACCAGCTCTATACCATTGCAAGAGTGATGGAGGGGGCATGGGAGTTTGCCCAACCAATCCACATATGTTTTGTGGATTTGGAGAAGGCTTATGACCGTGTCCCCAGGGGCACCCTGTGGGGGACGCTCCAGGAGTATGGGGTGGGTGGCTTTCTGTTAAGGGCCATTCAGTCCCTTTACCAGAGGAGCGTGAGTTTGGTCCGCATAGCCGGTAGTAAGTCAGACCTGTTCCCGGTGAGGGTTGGACTCCGCCAGGGCTGCCCTTTGTCACCGGTTCCGTTCATTACCTTTATGGACAGAATTTCTAGGGTTGGGGTTAGGGTTAGGTGAGGTTTTTCCAGGCACGTCCAACTGGGAGGAGACCTAAAGGTAGACCCAGGACACGGTGGAGGAACTATGTCTCTCACCTGGCCAGGGAATGCCTTGGGATTCCCCTGGAGGAGCTGGCCCAAGTGGCTGGGGAGAGGGAAGTCTGGGCCTCTCGCCTTAGGCTACTGCCCCCGCGACCCAACTCCAGATAAGCGGATGAAAATGGATGGATGGAATTCCAACAAATAGGCTAGAAAAGTCAATAGTAATGCCACATGACCTGTTTTCAAAAGTGCGCAGTTGTTGCAACTGTGGCTGCACAAAAACGGATGCAGTTTCCCACCCTGCATTGACTCCGTGTTGGATTTGGAGAGTGAAGAACCCACACAATATGGTGGCAATGCTATTACATTCTCCAGCGCCCAATGATGCGTCTATGTGTTCATGTCTAAGGTAAAGTTGCTCAACATTGTTTTTCAGGCTAAAAGCCCACGCCAACCCTCATTAGCTTTGGTTAGCTTGTGGCTACACTGACTCAGAGTTTGATCAGTGTTAATCATCTGCCCCCACCCTCACATCCTCACCCTCAGTTCCACCTCTTTGCACATTTTTGTACTTTGTGATGCGTCCAAGGTGGCGGTGGTGGGAAACGCCCACGGAGCTTCAGCTCAGCTCTTCAGAAACCTGCAGGTGATGTCATGGAGACTCCGTCCATCTTATATAAACAGTCTGGCTATTAAAAGCATCCAGAACAAACACGTTTGTATATAAAATGTATCTTTATTCTTTGTGCAAATAAACAAAGCTTGATGAACTTTTGTTAGACAGTAGCCAGCGTCAAGTCGTAAAACAACACACGTCATCCTCTCCCCGCTTACTTTACTACCCTCGTTTAACCAGAGCTTTTACGGTGGGTGAGATACAAGGCCATCCTGCTGATGACCTAAAATAGTCATGTGTTCAATATCTGAGCAGATCTGTCAGATGCTGTCTCACAGGTTTATGTTAGGAGGCGCTGCTCCTTCCAGCAGCCAGAGGAGCGGTATGCGAGCCTGCCAAAACAACAGGCATCCACACAATGAGTTCACTCACTTTTATAAAACCATAACTTGGTTTCCTCCTGGGCTTTAGGAGAAACTTTAACGGTTCAAGTGTGTTTACACAAAGGTAGTGGCAACCAGCCTGGAATAGGCAGAGCCAAACGGAAGAAATATTCAAAAATGCGATAACAAAAGCAGATGGTTCATTCATAAAGATGCATTTTTAAACAGTGTAAAGTTTCTAGGAGCATTTTGTCTCCTTTCTACAATCTCTGAATAAAGACCATGTCAAATTTCCATTTTAAGTGGAGAGATGCCAAACGGCCTGTCTACTTCCACTGTTTTATCAGCATGAGCCATTTAGAAATGTCTGTGTTCAACATGTCTGCTGAACAAACTGATAAAGGCCTTAACTTGACCACATTAGACTAAAGTGCAGGCTTGTTGATGGATTATATTTTTCCTTTTTTGCAAGATTATTACAAATACTTCTGAGAACTTTCTAAAACAGTGTTGAATGGCTGGTGTGCGTGGAAAGAGAGAGAGAGAGGGAGAGGAAAACATTCCTGTCTTTGCCCAAAGAGCGAGAAAAGGTTAGATTATGGTCTGTGCATCAAAACCACATAGGAAGGGAGAGAAAGAAGGAAAAAGAGAGTGAGAGAGAAAGAGCCCAGCCCAAAACTTTCTTTCCTGATCTGCATTTTTTTTGGAAACCACAATCTCTCCTTCATCACTAGTCTTTTAAAAAAGGATCCAAACAGAAAACGAGTCTCTCTTCTTGTGCTTTTAAATGATCACAGAGCTCTCTTAGCAGGATTAACTTGTCACTCATTTTGTTTTGTTTTTAACAAAGTATATAAATCCTTTTAAAGGTGTGCATAAACCACATTCTCTCCATCTGAGCAAAGATGAACAAGTCAAGTCAAACACTCAAGTTTGTCTGTATTTGTCCTCCTTGACTTTGACTTTCTTTAGAAAACAAGAGTTATTTCTCCCCTCTCAAACTGAGCTTTTGGCCAAAACACCAACTGTTACAATGAATATGTTTTGGAAATTAAAGACTTATTAGCCAAACATTAAGGCAAGTGACTCAATAGAGTATATAATCTTTTAAAAACAGAAGTTTACACTTACAAAATCTCTACTATCGAGTCCTAGTTGGGGTTGAACTTTGTTCCCTAAATCTGCTGAGATTTTAAATGCATGCTGTGAATACCCAAATGAACCAGATAAACATCTCTGGCCAGGGTTGAAAGATGAGGCTGAGGACAGAAAGAGGGTGAGAAATAGATGGGTAATGAGCCTTAACACACATGGCTCCAGCCCCTCTGTGAATACTCTCGCATGAGATCAAAACACTCAAACAACCAAATAGGGTGTTTAAAGGAATGACATAGAACTGCATCGGACACTTCAAACTCAGTTTCAATTTTCTATAAAGAAAATAAGGTGAACTTATACAAAGTAATTTAGTACATAAATAAGTTTAAAGATTGACTGTTGGTTTGTATCTAGGAACTAAATCCTTTTAAAATAATTTAGCTGTTAAGCTGAGCTCTAAGGCAACGTGAACTTGTTCCTAACCATAACATCTAAATGGGGATCTCTGCGTACTTCAGTGTCTGTGAAGGAAGAAAAAAGGGAATCCACAATGTCCATATTTGGTGTGGCAAGCTTTTCTAATCCTTCCTCAAAGACCTCTAAACCTCCACAGAAACTCCAATAAGGAGCAATGCTGGCACCTGCTGGCAAGAATGTAGAATGGTTTCATCTTTTCTCAGGATATCTCACTTTGTACTTCAACCTTAAAAATGAACGGCAATATTTAACAAGTCGTCTAATTATTTAAGGTTTCAAATGGACTTATATTCAAAACATATGTTTTATCACTTCCCCTCTTCATAATCAAGGCCAGCTAAAACGAATAAACTGCCTCTGTGCAGGATTAAGAACACACACCCAGAACTCTGCAGAGCTATTTTAGTTCTATCGATATTCATAAAAAAATGACAAAATTAAGTTACTAAATTACACACAGCATTAGGTTGTACCTCAAATAAAGTACCAAGAACAAATGCACTAAACTGTAGATTAACTAACTAATAATTAAGCACATAATTCGGAACTAAGTGGGGATCCCTGGAACTGTTCTAGATCTTGACTTTCTAACAGAAGTTTCAGTGTCTATATAAACCAAGTCATGTCAGATTCTACCAGTCTGATCTGTGGGGTACCCCAAGGCTCTGTTTTTGGTTAACTTTTGTTTCTACTTTATATACACCCTCTTGGACAGAAAATGTATTCTTTCAGTAGTGTCTCTTATCACCTACACTCACCTAAAGGATTATTAGGAATATCATACTAATACGGTGTTTGACCCCCTTTTGCCTTCAGAACTGCCTTAATGCTATGTGGCTTTGACTCAATGCGGTGCTGAAAGCATTCTTTAGAAATGTTGGCCCATAGTGGTAGGATAGCATCTTAAAGTTGATGGAGATTTGTGGAATGTACATCCAGGGTTGTCTCCCCGAATCCGGGAGGGCACGATCGGGCATGAAGCCCCGACCTCCCTGGACCTGGCGGTGGACCTAGCTCTCCAACTGGACCGCTGCATCCTGAATTGACCGAGCACAATGTCGGCTCCTATTCACACCAGACCATCTCCCCGTCGTCAAGTCAGCCAACCGATGGAGGAACCCATGCAGTTGGGTCTTCTTCTTCCCGAGGAAATGGCGCGACATTACCAAGAGGGACAATGTGCCTATTGTGGGGATTTGGGTCACCACGGCGCCACGTGTCCGATACGACCGGGAAACGGTCCCTCCGGGTCGGTGTAGGGGCTGTCCCGCCCGGAGTCTCCACTCTTCCAGTCCCACATCGCACCACCCTCCCGGTCACATTCCAGCTGGACCAAGGGCCGGTCCCACTGGAAGCCCTTCTCGACACCGGCGCCGCAGAATGTTTTATTGACCAGGGATTGGTCGCCCGCCTCAAGATACCCCTCACAGTTCTAGACCGACCCATTCCTGTCACCTCAGTGGATGGTCGCCCGCTCATGCCGTACCCTCTTACCCACTGAACCCAGGACCTCCGCATGACCATTGATCAGCACGTGGAGACCCTTTATTTTCTTGTCATTCAGGCCCCGGCTACTCCTCTCATCTTGGGTCACTCCTGGTTCTGCCGCCATGAGCCTCACATATCCTGGTCCACCAGCAAGGTCATGGCCTGGGGCACGACTTGCCTCACCCACTGTAGTTCCCTTGGATCCCAGACTAGAGCGACACCTCCTAAGGATGTGGACTTGACACTCGTTCCACCACAGTACCATGACCTCGCTCAGGTTTTTGCCAAGGAACCCACCACCAGGTTACCCCCTCATCGGCCTTATGATTTGGAGATCAGACTCCATCCCGGAACCACCCTGCCCCGAGGTCGTCTGTTCTCACTCTCCCCGGCGGAGACCAGGGCAATGGACTCCTACATCAACGAGGCCCTCCAGAAGGGTTTCATCCGCCAATCCACATCCCCTGGCGCTGCAGGGTTTTTCTTTGTTAAGAAGAAGGAGGGGGATCTCCGGCCCTGTATTGACTACTGGGGGTTGAACAAGATAACCATCCGGGATCGTCACCCTCTTCCCCTCATGGTTAGTGCTCTGGACGCGACCTCCCAAGCCACCGTATTCACCAAACTGGATCTGCGTAGTGCCTATAACCTGATCCGCATCAAGGAGGGAGAGGAGTGGAAAACCGACTTCATCACACCGACCGGCCACTACGAGTACCTAGTCATGCCCTTTGGCCTCTGCAATAGCCCTGCAGTTTTCCAACAATTCATCACCGATGTACTGAGGGACATGGTAGGTCGTTGGGTCTTCGTATATCTGGACGAGATCCTCATGTACTCTCGCACGGTCGAAGAGCACACCCAGCAAGTTTGAGCCGTCCTGTCCCGTCTCCTTGACCACAATCTCTATTGCAAATTGGAGAAATGTGCCTTTCACCAGGAGTCCACCTCCTTCCTGGGCTTCACCATCTCCTCCCGGGGTCTGAGCATGGATCCTCAGAGGGTTCAGGTTGTAGCTCAGTGACCACTACCCAGGACCCAAAAACAGCTACAGAGCTTTCTGGGCTTTTCAAACTTCTACCGCAGATTTATCCGCAACTTCATTTCCCTCGCCACGCCTCTAACCTCCCTCACCAAAACAGCCAATCAGCCTTGCCCTTTCCGCCTCACTCCGGGGGCTATCCGAGCCTTCCATGAACTGGTCCGTCACTTTGTGAGTGAACCCATCCTCCTCCACCCGGATCTTAACCGGCCCTTCATCGTGGGGGTGGATGCCTCCGAGGTGGGAGCGGGAGCCGTCCTATCGCAACGGGGTCCGGACCCCGAATTCCACCCCTGCGCTAACTTTTCCTGGAAGTTCTCCCCCACACAGCAGAACTATGGGGTCGGTGACCGGGAGTTGCTGGCGATAAAATGGGCTCTGGAGGAGTGGAGGCAATGGCTCTTAGGAACCTCCGATCCTTTCCTAATCTGGACCGACCATCAGAACCTAATCCATCTACAGACTGCCTGCCAACTCAACCCTCGCCAGGCTCAGTGGGCCCTCTTTTTCGAGCCCTATAACTTTCACATCGCCCACCGACCCGGCTCCAAGAACCTCAAGGCGGACGCTCTCTCCCGGTGCTACACGCAAGATCCAAAGCCTCCGGAACCTTTGACCATCATGCCGGCCCATCGGTTCTTGGCCTCCCTACAATGGCCTCTGGAACAATCCATCCGGGCTGCTCTCCCTGCTGATCCGGCACCCCCAGAGACTCCCCCGAACCGCCTCTATGTTCCGGCCATCTGCCGACGGGAGGCCTTGAAGTGGGGGCATTGCTCGCAGCTCGCTGGACATCAAGGCCAAGCTTGCACCCTCCAGTTTCTCCGTCGGGCGCTTTGGTGGCCCTCTATGAGGAAGGACGTACGCGAGTACACTGCCGCATGTGATGTATGCGCCCGGTCCAAGTCGTCCACCCAATCTGGCGCCGGAGTCTTGCAACCGCTCCCCGTGCCCAAGCGGCCGTGGTCGCACATCGGCCTGGATTTCATCACGGGACTTCCCGCTGTCGATCGCCTGGACACTGTCCTCACCATCACCGACCGGTTCTCTAAGGCCGTGCATCTAGTGGCCTTGGCCGGTCTCCCCACTGCCAAGAGAATGGCTGAACTCCTCCTCAACCAAGTGGTGCGACTTCACGGCTTTCCCCAGGACGTGGTGTCCGACAGGGGACCCCAGTTCGTCTCACGTTTCTGGAGGGCCTTCTGTCGTCTGGTCGGCGCTTCCACCAGCCTCTCCTCCGAGTATCATCCTCAGACTAATTGCCAGACGGAACGGGCGAATCAGCAGCTTGGACGCTACTTGCGCTGCCTCGCCTCGTCCCAACCGTCCACCTGGCCCCGCTACCTCCTGTGGGCGGAACTCTCTCACAACCTCCATACCTCCTCTGCCACAGGTCTTTCTCCCTTTGAGATATGTTATGGGTACCAGACCCTCTGTTCAGCCATCAGGTGCCTGAAGTGGAGGTTCCTGCTGCTCAGACTCTGGTCCGCCGCTATCGTCTCGCCTGGATCCGGGCCCGTGCAGCCATCAACCAGGCCAATACGGAATACGCCCGTCAACATCGCCGCCGCCACCGGCCAGGCCCCATCTTCCAGCCTGGTGACCAGGTGTGGTTCTCTTCCACCAAACTGAGGATGCCGGCGGGCTCCCGGAAGCTCGCTCCCCGCTTCCTGGGGCCTCTGTTCAACCTAACGCTAGCCACTCCGCGTCTGGGTCACACAGCCACGCTACAAGCAACCTCCGCTACACTTCAGCTCAGCCAATCCAACCTGACATAATGAATGGTTATTTCAGTCAAAATAGCTCTTCTATCAGCTTGAATCAGTCGGCCCATTCTCCTGACCTCTAGCATCAACAAGGCATTTTCGCCCACAGGACTGCCGCATACTGGATGTTTTTCCATTTTCACACCATTCTTTGTAAACCCTAGAAATGGTTGTGGGTGAAAATCCCAGTAATTGAGCAGACTGTGAAATACTCAGACCAGCCCATCTGGAATCAACAACCATGCCACGCTCAAAATTGCTTAAATCACCTTTCTTTCCCATTCTGACATTCAGTTTGGAGTTCAGGAGATTGTCTTGACCAGGACCACACCCCTAAATGCATTGACCCCTAAATGGCACTACTGCCATGTGATTGGTTGATTAGATACTCGCATTAAGGAGAAGTTGAACAGGTGTTCCTAATCCTTTAGGTGAGTGTATAGGCAGATTGTATTCAGCTGTACTGCTCCTTTAAGAAATCTGAGTTAAACTGAGATAAACTGTCTGAAATTCTAGAGTGTCTATCAGCGACAACCAGCTGACTAGAAGATAACTTCATTCATTTAAACTCTGAAAAGACTGAATGTCTGATCATTGCCCCTGAGAGCTTGGTTCCTCTGATTAGTCAAAAAGGTGGTCATTTATCCTCTGCCGTCAAGACAAACTTGAAGAATTTGGGTGTTTTTGACCAGTCAATGTCTCTAGAGGGCAACTCAAAAACGCGGATCTGAAACTGTTTATATCATTTGAGAAATATCTCCAAACTGCAAAGGTTGGTGTCAAAGCATGAACTTGCAATGGTTATTCATGCCTTTATCTCCTCCCATCTAAATTATTGTAACACACTTTTCATGTTTTAACGAAAAAGCCCTTGACTGCTGTCAGTTGGTCCAGAACTCTGCAGCAAGGCTCTTAACTAGAACAAACAGAAGAGCTCACATCACTCCTATTCTAATGTCTCGGCACTGGTTACCCATTAACTTCAGAGTTCATTTTAGAATCCTGACTAATTTTCAGGGCTTTACATGGTCAAGCCTCTCCCTATATTACTGAACTGTTAAAGCCTGATGCTCCAACCATCCAAAAATCTAAATCTTCTAGAAGTTCCAAAGACCAGATATAAAAGTTGAGGTGACCGCTCCTTCTGTGTATTTTTTATTGTTCCTATAACAAATTGTATGAATTATTAGAACATCTAAGTGTTGTTTTTCTGCACAATTAACAGATCACAAATTTATACGAAGCATAATTTTTGGGGGATCAGTTTATGGGTAAAAATCACAGCACAGAGTTTATTAGAGCTGAAAAAAGAGGGAAAAACACATCCGTTCTGGTTCTTTCAAATGTTTTATTTTTAGTGAATACAAAAAATACTCTTGTGACCAGATAAATATTGTACATACAGCATCAAATGATGAAACTAATGCGGTCCTGTCAAAAAAAGCACAACACCAACTCATAACAGACCTTATTTTGTTCCTACTCCAACAGATCAATAGATTTCAGATTAATTTTTACATTTATATAATAAAAACTTTTTATATAGTGGTTAGATGATGCAACAAGGAAGTCACTCAGCTTTCAGCGGGATTTGATTAATTTAAACAATTTCTCAGCTTCAGATACAAATTACCACATGCTCATTGAACGCAGCCTAGCACTAGTCTCTAAATCCTAAAGTATCCACAGATGCTCTTTAGTATGGGCAGTATAAACCCAATGGCAGGTATGCGTTATACTGTATGGCAAAGTTATAGGACCCCGATCCGGAGAGGATGACCCAGTCTGATTTTTCAGCTGCTTGCAGGGCAGACTCATAAGGCACGATGCAGACCAGACACACTGGACAGAGGGAGGAGACTTTTAATATATAATATTCATTAATATAGCAAACACTCAATCAGAGCTTGAAGTTTTCTCCTCATCTTATTTCTTAGAATGTAAGCTTTAATTTGACATTTTCAGTAGAAAAAATTAATCAGAGCATAATGAATTTCAGTCAGGAGCCTGAAGCCCAGAATCATTGCACACAACTCATTTTTCTCGTTACATTGCTAGAATATTCAGTGTAATATACATATTACAGAGACAAGGCAGTGACTGTGTGTGTGTGTGAGTGGTACAGAGAGCATATGGCTAGTGTAAGTGGGCATAGAAATAAATTCAAGATACATGTCCATTAATGTAAACACACCGTGTATGAGCTCTCTGCATTTAGTGGGATAGTACTGACTGGAATAATATACATGAGGCAAAATATTTCTTTTCCTCTTTTTTGGTCACATTTCATCCAGGTTCTCTGAGTAATACACTTTACACCTCTTATAGGAATTTGTAAAAAAGGATTGATAATACTTATATTTATGAATAATATATAATAAGTTTTGGTCAGTGACGTTATTATGATTTGTATTTAACTGGTTTGTCTCACTGTCTCTCAGTTTTTGGCATCAAAAAGAACAACTCTGAGTAAAGATTCTAGAGAAAAAAAGAAAAATAAAGTTGTTGGTTTGCCTGCAGTCACCTGGTGAATATTTGAGACTTTTCATTGGTTAATGTTGAGATTATAGTGCATGCTTCCTTGCTGCTTTTAAGGAGTTCTTTAAGGATAAAACGCAAGTTAGTTGCAGAAAATTTGGGTTCCACCCTCTTTGCTCTAAAAGTTTAGACAATTACAGAACATCCTCTTCTTCTTCTTCATTCGGTGATTCTAGATGAATTTGTTTCACGTCTGTAACAGTCGGTTGTGTGCGTGATGCACTAACACCCACAGAGTCAAGAAAAAAACTCTGTTTACAAACAATAACCTTCATGTTAAATGTCGATGCCATTCACTGACAAATACACACACCACACACACTTACACTCACACAAAAACACTACAGAGCACAGGCACTTGTTTTTTTTTTCTCACCAAACAAGCCTTCTTCAAGTGCTGTATATTTTTCATTAACCTTTTCAGAGTCTCGTCAGCAAGTCTTCAGCACACACACTGTGTGCTCCCTCGGTCAGCCCTCATCCTCCCTCAGTTCGCTGGGTAGGAACTTGTATTGCTGCTGTCGGATCTGAGCTAGCTTCTTCCGAGCCTCCTCCAGCTCCCGTTCCTTCCTAAGCATCTCCTCCTGAGCTGCGATGATCTGAGGAGATCAAGAAGACCAAATCATAGTTTCTTAAATAAAAAAAAAACAACCTCAGACCAGTTTGTTCCTGTCAGATCTTACTTTCTTCCAAAGGGTTCAAATGAAGGCAAGAATGTATGTTCTTTGGTTTCTTAAAGACGTTTCACTTTTCACCTGAGCAGCTTCGTCAATTCTGAATGGAATTTGGGAGAGGTGAGCTTGTAAACTGTTGTTGTCTAACAAGCTGAAACTACCTATGAATACCCCTCCTCCCTACCCCCATTGAGTCGTTGATGTCGTTAGGTCCTATTGTGTTAGAACTGTTGCGTTGATTAGACGCAGAAGGCGTGAACTAGACTGAAACTGTTTTGGAATTAGGATCAGAGCTGCATTGTAAATGCTCGAAAGGTTAATGTGACAATGTTTACAATCTGGACAGAGAAGAGGTGGTTTGAGAGAGGAGTAAAGGCAGCCATAACGGGAAAGATCTACATTGAACAGAGGAGGAGGCCTCAGGATTAACCTTTTCTGCAATGCAGCTGAACTTAATTCCAAAACGGTTTCAGTATAGGTCACACCCTCCTGCAATTTATGAAACAACCACTCTAACACAACAAGACCTAACGGCATTAACAGGTCCTTGTGGGGTAGGGAGAAGGGGTTTTCACAGGCAGTTTCACCTCATTGGACCACAAACAGACAGCTACAGCTTCTTAGCTTGACGCTCCCATATTCCAGTCAGAATTGACAAAGCTACTTGGATGAGAAGCGAAACGTCTTTAGGAAAACAAAGACATCCAGTTGCTTTCATTTGAAGCCTTTAGATTCCCACGACAAGGATGACTGAAAATATTCACCAGCATCTTAAAATATAGTTCGTTTTTCTTTGTATGTAAAATTATCAGTCTAAAGTGGCAGTTTGTAGTCAGTTTGACAAGAATAGGACGTGTCAGGTGATGAGAGAGGAATCCCAACCATAATGTAAAATAACAGAATCAAATTGCTTTTCAAAAATCAAAAAGGAAAGTAATTTTCTACTGTAGCAAAAACCAACATTTGAGGTTTTTCAGATATGTGATATTTTGCAGCGGTGAACATCTAACAAACCTGATACACAGCCTTCAAACAGATCTGATGGTTTGTTTTTTTATCTGCAGGAGCTCATCACAGTTTCAGAAAAACAAGCGTGGCATTTCTGCGTGTCGGCAAGAAGTACAAACACTCAGTAACGTTCAGCGGAAAAGGGCAATCCGAACCGTGGAAAAAGATTTGTGTTCCAGCCTTCACATACTATTTTTCCCCCAGGATTTAGCTTACCTGAGCAATGCCTCCAACGAATTTGGTCTTCACCACAACGCTGTCATCTTCTGTCTTGTCAAATGCTGCTTTCTGAGCCGCTTTGACCAGATTGTCTGAAGCTCGCTTTACAGCATTACCAGCAGCCTTTTGGTTAAAGATATTGCACAAATGTTATCATGTAAACAGGATTTTTATTTTCCACAGATGCAGAGGAGGGTCAGTCATACCTGTAGTCTTCTCATGGCTTCAGAGTCGCAGTCGGCTTTCACCTTGCAGGCTACCAGCAGCTGAGCTGTGGAAGCAGCAACCTGCTTGGCTGAAGAGATGAGCTTCTCCTCGCTGGCGTGGCCCTGCACCGAGGCGTTGGCTGCTTCACACAGGCTGCTGGTGGCTGCTGCAACCATACGAGCCTGCAGTAGGAACAATGTCACAGATAAATGAAAAAAGGTGGTTTTAATGACAAAAAACTCACTATTTTTAAAGGAACTTACAGCTGATATGAGTCCCTGTGACCACTGACCATCATCCACAGCATTGGCAATGTTGGACCCCACCTGAGGACGAATTTCCATAAAATTGTATTAAATATAATTCACTTGATTGTCTCTGAGAAAGCGAGACCGACCTTTCCTTGTGCCACCAGTTCTCTCTGAGCAGCGGAGGCTGATTTTACAAGGGCGCTAGTCGCTGCAGCGATGGACTTTGCTGCTTCTAGGATCTGCTCCTCAAAATCCAATGTCTCATCTGCCTGCTGGAAGAAAAAAAGGGCTACTTAACACTCAATGTTATACTTACTAAGTCTTAAAATGAAAGAAATACAAATCTGAATCTGTTAGGATAAGACAAAAATAAGATAAAACTCTAAACGTCTACATATAACAACATATTATAATACAGTTCAGCTATTAGGCTTCCTAAAATCCCAGAAAATCAAAGAAATGACCCCAGACTCCAATCACCTAAAATATACAATTACTTTGAAAATCCACCAAGAGCTGCATTTAATGATCTGCATCCCAAATCCTGAGCTAAAGAGCTCCACGAGGATCTGAAACAGAGCTGGGGGTTTCAGTTCAGGGGCATTTAACAAATAGCCGTCTCTGCACGGACAGCCAAAAGGATGTGATCGGCCACAGACCTCCATAAACACATAAGGCACAGGTGGCTGGAGACAGGGCGGGACACTGTAGGAATATGTTTGATATATAGTTGGACTGAATAACAACCTAATATATCAAACATATCAGACAGAGCCCTGCACAGAAGGCTTCCAGGTCTACAATGGTTCAGGGGGTAAGGAGGGAGGAGGGGAGGAAGAAGACAGCATGCTGGGAGCAGGAGAGCAGTCCAACTCTCAGAGGGCGAGAGGTATGAAGTAGCAAAGAGAAGGAGGTTAAGAAGAAAGAAGAATCAAGGCTTCTGTCTGCTACGTTTATCCTTCTCTTTGCTGGTTTGTCTGCAAAAAATGTGCTCAAGCTATCAGAAACTATACATACAGTAAGTTTGCTCTGTACAGCAATCAAAGAAAATTTGCTTTTTCAGTCCAGGCTAGGATTAATTTGGTCCTGCAGCTCACAAATGATAGAGTCACAAAGTCTTATCTGCCTCTAAGTAGACAGAGGACATGATCAGTCATGAAAAGGAAAACTTACAGCAAACATTACTGTCTAAACGCCCACAAGGGGGAGCTACTAACACATTTTTGAAAAAGGTTCTCACTGATTAATCTCCTTTCATACACAAATATCCTCACATACAGTCTGCAGCGATGACATTAAAGCATGAGGAACGGCTTAATATGGTCGGTATTAAAATCTAGGGCAACCTAAACATTCCTGCTTTAATGTCAGACAGTGTGCTGAACAGATAATCACATTTACAGGAGAAACGGGGGAAGAGACGAACAAATAAACAACACGATCATGCAGACAATCCTGCTTTAGAAATGAATTGTGTTTGGAGTCTAATCTCTATTGATGCCTTTGGAGGTGTCGTTTAGAAATAAAAACTCTGATAAAACAGGAAATATGGTCAGTGGGACAAACAAGCCCGTCCTTAACAAAGGGTCAACAGTTCATCTCACATTTGAGCTTGGGCCAAGATAAGCTCGACAGCCCAGCTGTGTAATTGCATCTACTGGCAATGCAACGCCGAAAAAAGTTAAAAAAGTAGCTTTGAAGAAAGTTGGAGCTCGTGGTGTGTAACAGACTCATTTTCTCCCTTTGTGGTTTCATGATAGAAAAACGGTGACTCCACTTCAAAGCCGGAGTCACCTCTTCCAGCTCATTCTCCACTCCATCGTCACCGTCTGCCAGCTGATTAGCAGCAGGAAGCTGTGTGTGGGTTTGCGTGGGTGGGAAAGGTCAATATGGGGGTGGGGGCTGGAGCATTCATTACCTTGGGCTTGGCCCTGGGTTTGAGCTGCTCCAGTTTCTTGGCCGCAGCTTCAATGGACGCTGCGGCTCCGAGGAGCTCGGTCTCAGCGATGACGGTGGGGTCCTCAGGGTCCACGCTCTCAGATCCTGGAAGGAGATCGAAGGCAGACATTGATCGCAGAATGGGTTATTTTTCTTTTCAACGTGGACTCGCAGAGTAAAAATCTGTAAAACAAACACAAAGCTTTTTATTTACAGTTTGATGACGATGCCTCGAAGACAAGCTGAACATATTTTTAAAGGTTTTCAAAAGCCAGAGCTGTTTGTGGACAGCTTGGCGAAGCAGATGGGATGATGTTTTTATAGTTTAAAGGGCAATCTCCTCTGCCCCTGAGCCATCTACCCTCTGCCTCTCCGATGTAAGGTGATCTGGGGGAACGAAACACACCACATCCCACTTACCTCCATCTGAAGCAGCGAGGAAAGAGGAGAGCAGAGAGAAACAGAGAGCACACGGGACATTAGAGAGGTGAAGTAGATAGCCCCACTGTGTGTCAGACTGTGCAATGAAATCTAATTCTCATCTAAACACAATCTATTACTCCTGTCACATGCACTACTGCAGCATCTGGAGGAAATGCCACAGTTTGTTTGCTTTTTAACCATCACAAAGAGCTTCATTTGGAACACTTTGCTTGACAGTCATTTTTCAATAGGATTTTAATATTCTAAAGTGATTTTTCCCCCAAACCATCTCCATAAGTGATGCAGGCAGGTTTGAGGTTTGGTGGCTTCTCATGCGCAAGAGGATTATGTCTCCATTGACAAACATTTTCACCATCCTGTCCTGTTTTTTTAAACAACTGGGAAGCTCCCCTCATCCTCATTTCATTCTGCTGGATCTCCAGTATAACGACTCACAGTCATTAAGAAATTAAAATCTGCTTATTATTATTTGCCTACAAATAATGGCTGATAATGTAGAGGAAAGCATCCAAACACACAACACGGGTCATGATCGAGATGAATATAACTGAATGCAACTGATACATTTGGTCTCGTTATTGTCTAAATCTTTTATAATTGGTTATTATCTGTTAAGTAATTGAGGCCGGTCACCAAAATATTTAGGAGAGCTCAGAAAAAAAGAAAAAAACATAAGAAACATCTGTCTGAATGGTGGTACTGGTAATTAAAGGTCATTAGTCTTGTTTGTGTGTGTGTGTGCGTGTGTGTGCGTGTGTGTGTGTGTGTGTGTGTGTGTGTGTGTGGTCACCTTTCATGGCCTCAGCTGTCTGGACGAGCTCCGTCACACACGCAGCCACATGCTTCGAATGTCCAGCCAGCTGCTGCTTCTGCTCCGGTGTGGGTCTCTGCAGCACCTGAAACATAAAAAGACCAATGCGGTCAGTTACACACACACGCACGCACACACACGCACGCACGCACG